>NW_011500267.1:111275-152280 GCF_000495115.2 Populus euphratica
TAATCTTGATTTATGTTGTATAACACTTGGTACAACAAATGCTTGGCACTTTCATAGCCCATACTGTATGGTATAACTGACACCTGAGCTATGAAAGGAACTTGATTTGTTGTTAATATAAGTTATAATCATGAATGCTTGACGAGATTTATAAGTACTAGCATTAATCGAATAAGATGACTAATGTAATCATGTTAATATTCTATAATCTGATCGGAACCTCCTTTGTGTGTGGTTTCCAATTGAATAATAAGAGTTTATACTATACTTGTTTGACATATCATTAATGGAACCTCTAACCTTGACATTTGTTATTATCATTGTTTAATCCTTATGTTAATCTTTCCATCTCAAAGTTCTCATCAACTTCTTCTTTTTCTTCTTCTTCTATTATTATTACTACTACTACTACTATTGTAATTATTGTTATTGTTGTTATTACTATTATTGTTGTTGTTGTTGTTACTATTGTCATTTATAATTTGTACAATTAACCTCTCTGTGGTTCGACCCCGGTCTTACAGGGTCATTTATTACTTCGACACTCCTGCATTTAGGAGAAGACAACAATCTTTTGGTCGTGTCAACTAATTGTTGAATGGGTGACCACATCTTGACTTGGTGACAACCTTTATCTTTTTGTTTGCCAAAAACATCATTGTTAACATCAGAATTCAAATAAATTTAAATCATGAAAAATCTAGAAAATTATCTCAGCTTTTCAGATAAAAAAATTAAGGTCATTTAGACTTCTAGAACTTAAGATATGGGTCAACATTAAACATTATCTGGGCTGCAGGACGGATTCAAACTTCTACATTATTGCTATGATTTAGACTTCTAAATAGCATAATTGAGTCTTGCCTTCCCATGAAAGTTTTAGGCCTATGTCTTAGCTTTCCATCCATATAAAGCAAACCTAAATCCAAGTTTTGTTATAATCTAATTACCGAACAATGTTCTAATTTGGATTAAACCAACGTCTCTTTTCTAGGCTTCACCTTCTCTTTGTCCTTTCAATTTCAGTACTTTAACTCATTAATCAATCCTTTTATTTATATGATAGGCCTACATTTAGGATGAATATTTACCATAAATTAAAGTTATTTTTATAGTATTAGACTTGTTATTATAAAACATGCTTTAGTAAAGGAGTTATTGATACTTCAAGTGCAAAATGATGATATAAAACTTTGATAAAAGTGCACTTTTAAGTACTAATTATGTAGCCCACCATCACTTGAGCAAAGATATATAATATTGAAAAAGCCATAATTATCCTATTTTCTAATATTGAAAAGGTTATAAGTATCTTATTTTCTTTCACCTTAACGTAATTATATTTTGTTATTGTGTTTATTGTTAGTGCTATCATTATTTGATAAGGATGGTGATATTTTTATGTTGTTATTGATTGTTAGTTGGTGTTGTTATGGATATAGTCATTAGTAAATGGAGGATATGTTGTTATGCTTGATGAGAGGTAATTAGTATTTAAAAGTGTATGTTTATCAAGATTTTATATTGGCATTTTGCACTTGAAGTATCATAACTCCTTAACTAAAATATGTTTTATAATAACAAGTCCAATACTATAAGATACCTTTAATTTATGGTAAATATTCATTTTAAAAGTAGGCCTATCACATAAATCAAAGGATTGATTGATTGATGAGTTCAACTACTGAAATTGAAAAGACAGAGAAGGTGAAGCTTAGAAAAGTAATGCTGGTTTGGTCTAAACTAGAACACTGTTTAGTCATTGGGTCATATTTGAAGTAGTAGATCTTAGATTTCAATTTGGTTTATATGGCTAGAAAGTTAAGACATAAGCCTAAAATATTCAAGGGAGTGCAAGACTCAATTATGCTATTTGAAAGTCCAAATCCTAGCAACAACTGAGAAATCTGCATTTGTCCTATAGTCTAGACATTGTTCAGTATTCAGCCTATATCTTGAGTTTTAGAAGTTCAAATTACCTAAATTTTTTTTTTAGTTTGAAAGTTGAGACAATTTTCTAGAACTTTTATTATTTCAGTTTGTTCGAATTCTGATGTTAACAATGACGTTTTATTTAGAAAAAAAAATAAAAATTGTCACCAAATCTTACGATGTAAGCCGAACTCAACCCATCCATGTAAGCTGGGTTGAAACAGGTTCAGTCCATCTACATTATATGGTCACTGGTCCAGTCTAGTGACCATGTTCATTATTTTAATTGGTACAGAACATGAATTAACATCCTCTATGCAATGGATGAGAGAAGATTTATAAAATGAAAAGAAGGAAAAGAGAAGAAGATTACCTAGCATAGAGGGTGTGTGGTTGTCGTTGTTGATCTGTCAATGTGGCGAGGTGTTGCTAGAGTTGCTCCTTACGCCATTGCTAAAGATTTTTGTCTAGAGGAAAAAGAAAAGTTTTATGATAGATTGGCTATTCATAGGAGAGGTGGAAAGGATGAGTTGGTGAAAGAGGTGTATGATTGTTAGTGGAGGTTATTGGTGTCAGTAAGGGCACAGAGGATAAGGCTGCGAAGGTGGGAGAAGAATGATGGTGACAAATAAAAAACACGGGGAAAGGTTGGTTTTTTACTCACTTTCACTCATCTTTTTTCTCTCCCCTTAATGCCCAAAATCTACTTTTATTTATAGAGGGTGAAAGAGGAATGTCTTATCTTTATTGAAGACTAATTTTGACACCTGATTCAATAAAAAAGAATCTCAATCATTGGCTCAAAGTTGTCATCATGAGCTGTTAAAATTTGGTCGATAAAGACTGATTGGGTTAGCCTTTTAGGGCGGCGGTGTAGTAGCTACAAGGGCAATCAACTAGCAAGAGTTATGTTGGAGTGTAATACATTGTCATGTGAGCTCTCATCTCTCTAATAATACGCTTTCTTGCCATATCTCTTATTAAGTGCCCTTTTGGGCCCTTATTTCTAACACTTTCAGAAGAATTGAAACATTTATTCATTGGATAAATCCACAATCTCTCATTCCTTTTTCTTCTTTACAATCATATTATCTAAAGTTTCTTATGAAACTTTTTGTTATAAGCATTGTAAAGAGTAAACTACTATCATAACATATTTTTGGGTTTTCCCCCCTTTACTTGACAAATAATTGGCACTAATCTCTATAAAAGTTGAGTTTCCAACTCTCGGCTTTAAAGTAGCTTCTAGACTAATGATACAAGCTTTATATTTGTTTGTATGATTGATGCATTCAAGCTGCAACATCACCGAAACATGGTACTACTTCTTTTTTGGAGAAATTATTATCGTTTCATTCTCATTCCATGCTATGTTTATAACTCCATTAAAATACATAGTCCATTAGTCATTTGCACCACCACCACTCTCAATCGCTCATACATTCTTATCGTGAAGGTTAAAATACAATGGCTCATAATCTTTCACAACATTATCTGTTAGGTGATCAGTAATCGCGCTCTCTTTTACTGCCTTTCTTATTATATAGTCGATATAATATTATGCCAATAACACTTGTCATCTTGCTATCTGGATTGATAACTCTTTTTATACTAAAAAAATAATAAATAAAACTAGAAAAATAATAAAAGAGTTATAAACCAAATAGAAAAAATTATTATAAATCAACTAGAAAAATATTACAAATCCTAATAATAACTTCTAGACCTTATTTACCACTCAAATGGATACAAAATCTTAACTCTATAGAAATATAACCTCTAAAGTTTTCTATCAAAACTATAGTTTGATTCAACAGTCAGATTGAAAGCTATGTGCATTAATATAAAACTACATTTTACAAGAAAAAAATCTCTCACATTAGTTTCTCTAAGTTATAAAGAACTCGCCCTCAAGTTTAAATTTAAAAATCAACTTTAGTTTCTCATCTTAAAATTTGTATATAAGAAACAACAATTAATACATTATTTCTCTTCTATTGCCTTTTAGAATAATAAAAAGCAAACCTTAAATTTGCCTTGCCAACGTGTATTGTATCCATATAACCTATCTTTTTGATAAAGGCAAACTTATAATCAAAATAATCAATATAATTTAAATTACTATTATTTTTTGTTGAACACCTTTCATGTTTTTTTTTCGTTCTCAACCTTTAACTTATCAACAAGGATATAATTAATGATATGATCACTACCATTAATATCATTGTTTATAATATTATAATTTAAATTATCATCAAAATAAACATCATAAATTGGTGTAGAATACCAAATCCACATTTACCTTATCATAAACAGGATCATTAAAATCTCCACGATTTTCATCTTGATCAAGAAACTACTCATTTGATCATGTTTTTGAAATGAGTTTTCAAAACTAGTTATAAACCTGGGATCACTCTTCTCACGATCCCTTAAGTTCCCCACCTCCACCGACTAACATGTTGATTTTGCAATTTGTCTTTACATGTTTTCTATCACCAACTCCTGAACATTTCTCTCCCGAGGGGGAATTTCCTTATCAACTTTTACCTAAGCACATTTTACTCTATAGTCCCTTCCATGGCTTCTAGTCATGGTTATTTAGCAGCATATATAAAGCAAAACAACTTGGGATTGCAAAATGTAACAAGTAATAACATAAGATTATTGGATTTTGATACCAACTAACATAGATAAAAACACAAATAAAAAGATAACAAATTATAAAGACAAAATTGAAGCCGAATGGAGTTGTCACACCAAACCTTAATTCATAATTTTATCACTGAATATTTTTTTTTTCAAGTTGTTTTCTAAAATACAATCAAAATAACACTATTTATGCTTTGAAAAAAAATCCTAAACAAAACTAAAAAAAATAAATAAAAGAATTCTAAATTAAATAAAAAATAATTATAAATCAATTAGACAAATATTGTGAATTTCAAGCAATAGTTTGTAGTCCTTATTTTAAGACCTTCTCGTATCTAGATAGATATAAAATTTTAACCTTATATCTTCTAAAGTTTTCTATCAAAATATATAACAATTCAATTCAATAATTAAATTGAAAATTATACTTATTAATATAAAGTTATATTTAAAAAGAAAACCCTAAATGAAAAAAAAACATTAGAAATCTCATTAGGAATGATGGATTTGAAACTTTACTAGGTAGCCATTTTGTCTACGTGTGGGGAAATAAATTTAGGATTCTGCCTATTTATTTCTGCATTTTAAGAGTATTTTTTAAAAAATTAAAATTTATTTATTTTTTATTTACCTCAAATTAATATATTTTTAGTGTTTTTAAATTATTTTGATATATTAATGTTAAAAATAATTTTTTAAAAAATAAAAAAATTATTAATATAAATTTTAACATAAAAAATTATTTAAAAAATAACTCCCATGCTGTCAAATAAACTCTCCGGTCAATCATATTTTTACATCTACGTGATGGGTCCGTACCTTCTTATCTCAGAATTCCAAATATCTTAATATTTTGAGGAAGTTCCCTTCCCCAACTTTGTCGACTGTAATTTCCTTTGAGCTTAAGCCCCTATTTTCACAAGAAAAATAAAAATAATAATAACAACAAAATAACTGAATATAAAACATTAAGATTGGCCTCGATTAGATAAACATGACTATCAGAAAAGAAGCCCGTTAGTTCGGATCTGTCTGGATTTTCCTTGTATGACTGCTATTAATAGGAGTAAAGGTGCGATAAAAGAAAACAACAGAAGACTCTCCCCATTAAATCAAATCCTGCATACAAGTGTACAACAAGCAAGAATTTAGCCTTTCTGTGTCTGGCCAGTCTTTTAGCTTGATGCATGCATGTCCATGCTGTCATTTCCAGAACATTTACCTTTTATTCTCCTTAATTTTTTATTTTATTTTTTTGAAAAATAGCCACACTGGAACAAGCATTTGTCTTGCATGCCAAGCAAGTTTATCCAGTCTCTACGGATCCTTTTTTCTAGATAGGCGAGCCAGGAGTTTGTTTTTGTTCTGGTTTTTGGAAAACGAAAGAGGATATGAAGATAGATGAAGATCTGGGTCCTGATCGCGAAGACCAATTCCAAACAGATGATGAGGAAAACCAGGGTGAAAGGTTTTGTCAAAGCAATTCAGATTCAGAATCTGATATCATGGATTCTTCACAGTACCTCTCCAACAACAGTTTTGACGTTACCACTCCATCATGGCCTCAGAGTTACAGGTACTTCATCGAATGTCCCAGCTTGTATGTATTTTTGGTTTTCTTTAAATTAAACGTGTATATATATGTCAATCAATCTATTTTTATTCACTCAAACATTGATTGATTGGAATTCGCAGCAAATAGCTGGGCTAGCAATAGACTTCAATGCAAACTATTATAATCACATAATCTGCTCTGTATATTCTATTCTTTTATTGCATTTTTTTCACTCATGGGAGATTGTCTTAACAAACACTGGCAGGTCTAGCGTTAAGACGAAACAATTGCATAAGCATTATGAATGTGAAGGTAGTGCAACTTCATTGATTAAGAGAAGCAAGAAAATATAAATGGTGATGAATTCGTGAAAAAACTTTACATAGATATTAAGCTTTTCATGGGCCGCGAATAGATATCATAGAAATTAAAAGGTAGAATGACACATAAATTTGTGCAGGAAGTCGATAGACTTGCTTACGGGTACGACACCTCCTTCAGTTAACATCTTGAAAGGGACCGGTAGTATGGCGGGGAAAACCAGTTCTTTAACTTCAGTTTATAAGAGACGTCAAGGTTCAGAAGTGGACTCTTCTCTAAGTAGCCCATTCATCTCCGAACAAAGTTTAGGCAAAGAAGTACCAAGCTTCATACTGACCGTGAAGTCATCTGCATCTTCTCATTCGAGATTTTCTGTTAATGAATTGGCACCACCAGATCAAAAAGCTTCATTAGCTCAATCAATACTCAATGGTACATGGAATAACTTTCGTCTCTAAGCTCTTTTTTCTCAGAATTAGTGCGATAAACAAAATCATTATGCTTCAATAAAATGTTCATCTGTCTCCCAAAAGATTCATGAAATAAGTCCACGGGGACTGCATTTTATTACAGTAGAGGTGGCTAGCTTTGAATTCGCAGTTGAAGGTTTTAATATTCTATTATCTATTGGATTAATCATTTCCTGTTTGTCGTCGTCTAAAACTAGGCCACGGAAGAGTTCCTTTTGGCACCATGGAACTGACACCGCTATATTCTAAGAGATGACATAGCTGGCTTTTATCCGCATCCGGAAAACTCACGCTGGGGGTTGCTTTCCACCTTCTTTTGTTCTCTACAATTTACTATATTTTATGTTCTTCTATCTAGGAACAAATGTTTTGTGCGGCATCGGACTCCTTACAATGCCTTACGCAATCAAAGAAGGAGGGTGGTTGAGCCTCATAATACTCTCACTATTTGGTGTCATCTGCTGCTACACTGGGATGTTATTGAAAAATTGTTTAGAAAGCTCTCCTGGACTACAAACTTACCCTGATATTGGACAAGCTGCTTTTGGAGTGCGTGGGCGCTTAGTGATATCAGTAAGTGAAATCACAATGTGATGTGTCAACAGTCAATAAATTTTAAGAACATTAGCTGGTGGATTTGCTGCATTAAAACAAGATTTCTTGTTGTTTCATGTAACTGACAGTTGGGTTTCGGCCAATGCAGATGGTATTATACGTTGAATTATATGTAAGTGTGACGAATTCTTCGTGCATCTCAGCTCTTTATTAATTTCAGTATCCTTTCTTCCCAAGTACTTAAAGGAGATTAGCTTCAATCTGCAGGCTTCGTGTGTGGAGTACGTAATCATGATGAGTGATAACTTGTCGACATTATTCCCAAACATGTACATGAATTTTGCCGGAATACATCTGGATTGTCATCAAATCTTCTCCATCACGGCAACTCTCATTGTTCTTCCAACAGTGTGGCTTCGAGACCTAAGTTTGCTGTCATACCTTTCAGGTTCCATTTCTATTTTTGTTTCTCTCTTTAATACACTATAGCACCATTTCTAGCTCCCTTTTTCTTCAGCATAAAAAGCTTATTGTAAACTTAACAATAGCTGCTGATCTCTATGCCTATGTGTTCAGTTGGAGGAGTAGGCGCATCAATTATAGTTGCTCTCTGCTTGTTATGGACTGGGGTGATCGACAAAATTGGATTTCATCCAACTGGAACAGCTCTTGACCTTGCAAACTTGCCTGTTGCAATTGGTATATATGGTTTCGGCTTCTCTGGCCATTCAGTTTTTCCAAATATTTACTCTTCTATGAAAGAACCATCAAGGTTTCCAACAGTTTTAATTACCAGGTATATTGGTACTACATGCACTTCCTTTCTGCAACCAATCCTATTCGTTCGTTCAGTGTGCTACAATTTGAAAGCTTTATAGATATAAACATGACTTCTTTCTGAGAAATGGCATTTGTCTAATTCCTCTTCTTTTTTTGTGCTAAGGCTTCATCATTCTAGCTAAATGGAAACCATTGATAGCTTGCACTACAATTGCCTCAACAATTAATGTCTAATAAGGATAATGCTAGAGATACTAAAAGTTATGATCATAGATGTAAAACTTGATAAACATGGGCAGAAAATCTTCCATCTCCTAGCATATATTAATCATTTAGGCTTTAAACTTTCCATCTTCCACCTGAAGAATTCCCACGTCTTGCTTCAAGGCTTTACAGAAGTTTCCGTATTTTCCAATATAAAATTGGCAAATAGAATCTATTCCTTCAGTAACTTGTTTCTCATGCTGCAGCTTCATTTTTTGTTGGCTTATGTACACTGGAGCAGCAATATGTGGCTTTCTGATGTTCGGGCACTCGATCGAATCTCAGTATACTTTAAACATGCCAGCACAATTTGTGTCTTCTAAAGTTGCAGTCTGGACAGCAGTATGATAAGAAACTCATTTCAATTTTCTTCATACTTTCACATTAATCCATGGCCTGATGATTGATTATCTCCCTGAATTAAAAAACCTTTTAAGTCATTAACCGCGTATGGAAAGTAGGAGACTGGTTCCTCGTGTTCAATATTTGTGTGATTTGCAGGTTGTTAACCCGATGACCAAGTATGCCTTGGTGATGATGCCTGTTGCATTGAGTTTAGAGGAACTCGCGCCTTCAGGCCGGTCTAGCTCTTACGGCGTGTCATTAATCATTAGAACATTCTTAGTGACCTCGACTTTAGCTGTGGCACTAGCAGTTCCATTCTTTGGTACCAAAAACTTCAATCTCTAACTTGAATGTGAAGGAATAACGCAAATGATCCTTGATTTTGTAATTTGGGGTGCAGGTTTTGTGATGGCCTTAATTGGATCTTTGCTTGCAATGCTCGTGGTAAGCTGTCATTCGTAGACCGTTGGTATTAACGCAAAGAAACCGCATGCATTCATGCATCATTTCTCTGATCTTCATTTTGTTGCAGGCTGTTATCTTCCCATGTGCATGTTATCTCAGCATACTCCATGAAAGATTAACTAAGTTGCAGGTAAGAATTTGGTCACTCCCTTCACGTTACTGTCTTCACATGAACACATTTATTTCTCTCTATGGTATTTGAGGTGCCGATTAATTTTCTTTTATTAAAAAAATGTCTCTCTCTCCTATCAGATAGCAGCTTGCCTTTTCACCATTGGCGTGGGGGTGTTGTTTGGTTGCGTTGGCACATACTCAGCGATTACAAGAATAGCCGGCAGACTGGGCTGACGGACTGAATCAAACAGACACAAAGAAAAGACAAAATCTTATTGAAAATGTTCTCACTAACAGTAACTCTATTTCATATTTTGTTCCCTCCTGTAAAGAACGTCAATGACTGATCTTAACATGGAAAAAAAAAATCAAAATCCTAATGAAAAAATAAAAAACAACAAAAACTTTGAAAATAGATTTTAAATAAAAAAATTAACACAAACAACATGTTCAAGCGTGAGAAAATTGTGTGGAGAACACTTGAAATTCATATTTATATAGTTTAGGAAAGGTTCCATGAGTGGAAACCCAGATGGAACCTTCCTTCACATCATTCTTTAAAGTCTTTCTAATTACTATCTCCTCTCTAAGACTTGTCTAGCAGCATCAATTGTTGTGCTATGCTCTGTTTGTTGTATTATTATCTGAGATGTTAGCATCATTATGATGTTTGGTGACTAGGTAATGTTATTTAAAAGAAATCATGTTTTTATCTAAGAAAATAATAATATTCATAATAACAAAAAAAATATAAGATATTTGTTAAAGTAAAAATAAACAAAAATGATTATTTTGATAGAAGTTATTTTTAAAATATATTTTACTTTAAAATTTACTAAAATAATATTTCTTAAAAAATTATTTTTAAAATTCATATATTAAAATATCTAAAAATATAAAAAATAAATTTTTAAAAAATATTTAAAACCTAAATTGCTTCTAAAAAATAAAAAAATTAGAATTAATATCTCTAAATTATTAGAATATAATAATAATAATAATAATAATAATAATAATAATAATAATATTTAGTATTATGTTAGCCGTTGTTTTTTCAAATTATTTTTTATTGAAAATTTATTAAAATAAATTTTTATTATTTTTAAATTAAATTAATATAAAAACCTTAAAAAAATGATTAAAAAAAAACTCTTGTATTTCTTTCTGCCAGGTAAACGAAGAAAGAAAGAGAAACACCACCCAGTAAATAAAAATTAGAACTAAGACTAAAAACAACACAAACACCCCTTCCCAGAGACGCTGTCGTTTCAACGCCGGTGCCTCTGGTTTCCTCACCTCCAAACGATGAAGCGACGCGTCAGGTTCTCCCTTCCGGTAACCGTCGTCGTTTTAGCCATAATTTATATTTACTTCTCCACGATCTTTGTCTTCATAGACGGTTGGTTCGGTCTCATGTCTTCCCCCGGCATCCTGAACGCCGTCGTTTTCACAGCTGTGGCTTTCATGTCCATTTTCAGCTATGCCGTCGCAATCTTGACTGATGCGGGCCGGGTCCCTTCCACTTTCATGCCCGACATCGAAGACTCAAGTAACCCAGTCCACGAGATCAAACGCAAAGTACAGTAACTCTGGGAATTTATGCCCATTGGTTCTTAGATCCTTTTGTTCTGTCAATCTCATTTAGTCAGGTTGTTAGAGTGGTAAGAAATTAGGTCATGCATCGATGGTAGAACTTTCTTGATTTTGTAGGTGGATGAAAGTAAATGGTTGACATTGGAATGTTTTCTGTCATAATTGAACTGATTTTGATGGCTGTCTCTTGTCATAATATATTTCTACACACATGCGTAATTGAAGGCCACGCGAAGTTGTGAACAATGTCTTCCTGATCTGCCACCACGGCACGGCTCCCAGAAGTTGATGTTTAGGAACTGGCGGGGGTTGGGAAAAAAAATGTTCAATTTGATTATTTTGTTGTGATGGTTGAAGTCATCAACATCGTAGATGCTTCTTTTGGTCCATTATCTGAGTTGATGGATGCTTTGACGTTATTGATTTGTGAAAGATCTTACATCATAGCTAGGGTTCTTCCTATGTTATATAGGCATAAATAAAAATATTAGTTGCTTTTTCGTACATCATTTTTGTTGATAGCTGCGATAACGTCCTAGAGAAACTTCATTTTCATGTAATTCAGATGCATACTTGTAAGAGAATAAGATAACCCTCTGTTCAAATGACTAAGTGGCTTCAAGTTTAATTAGTCATCATAGCTGTGTGGTTAAATGCCTTTCAAAATACATATGGAAAGAGATTGGATATTTGTAATTAGTTTTTTTTTTTCTGTATTTAGACATTTGAATCTGATCATTTTGATGCACAAATACGCTTCAAACCTAAAATCTCAATATTTCTTGAAAGCAAGTGATTTTCTATCTCAGTGAGAACCTCAAGTCTTGGCTTCCCATACATGACACTTAGTTGGATGTTTGCAGGGAGGAGACTTGAGATATTGCCAGAAGTGTTCCCACTTTAAGCCTCCACGTGCTCATCATTGCCGTGTTTGCAAAAGATGTGTGTTGCGAATGGTATGCATGATCTCTTTTGTCATTCATGCCTTATCTCAAATGTCCTTGTTAGTCTGTTAAAGTGCTACCTGTTGATTGTAAGGACCATCATTGCATTTGGATAAGTAACTGTGTGGGCCATGCAAACTATAAGGTCTTCTTCGGCCTCGTTGTGTATGCTGTAATTGCATGCATCTACTCCCTGGTATGTAAAGCTTCTGTCGATGTTTTGGGCACTTTCTCTTGTGAATTGCACTGTCTCTTTATCATTCTGGAACTTTATCTTTTAATTGGCTGGTTGTCATTTTTCTGTATTTCATGTGCTGCCACGCCTTTCCCCTTTTGAGTTCTTACACTATTGAATTACAGTGGGTGGACACCAATCGAGAAAGCCTACAACTTCATTTTCCTCGTGTTTCTCCTTGCTTAAATTTTCAGGTCTTGCTTGTTGGTAGTCTAACTGTTGACCCTCAAAAGGATGAGCTGCAAAGTGGTGACTCTTTCAGAACCATATATGTATGTCCCCATTAAATCATTCAGCTAGCATGTAATACATTAAATTCAGCTCATAACTCAACTATTTTCAGGTTATTTCTGGGCTGTTGCTAGTTCCATTGAGTGTGGCACTTGGTGTTCTATTGGGTTGGCATGTATACCTCATTTTGCAAAACAAAACCACAATCGAGGTTATTGGATATTAAGAAATCATTATTTCACTTTTTTTTAATACCCAATTTATTCCTTAATTTTTATGATGGTCTTCTATGGTATCTTCTTTCAGTTTCATGAAGGAGTGAGAGCTATGTGGCTGGCAGAAAAGGAAGGGCACGTCTATAAACACCCATATGATGTGGGCGCCTATGAAAATCTGACTACGGTGAAGACATTGCGCCCTTTTTTCTTTCTTTCTTTTTTTTCCTTTCTTGCTTGAAAAATATGTGTTTAGCATGATGTATCTTTGGAAAAATTGTCTGCGCTTCATTTTCATCTCCACTCAACTGTTCCCCCCTACCGTTGTTCTTCATAGATGACAAACTAATCTATTCTCTTTATGGACATGAGAAGGCCTGAATGTATTTCATAGCTTTTAGGTTATTGCTAGATGCATCCTGCATCCCTTTGTGCTTACACAGTTATGATCATGCAGACAGCTAGCAGTGATCATTTGAGCAATTCGGGTGCATCTTGGTGGAAGTATTGTGCATGTACTTTAAGTGCATATAAATTGTTGTTTCGTTTCTTGATGAACACTATTACAGTTTCCGCATACTATATGTCCTTGAAACTTGGACGTTCTATTGTGTAGAATTGTGCATCGTAGTTCAACTTAAGTTAAATGGTTCCACCATACCATCTGGCAAGTTAAATGATTTGACCATATCAGCTGCAAGTAGCCAGTCAACTTGCAAAACCATGAAACCTAGAAAAGTCATACGCTCGAGTGACAGGCTTTGCTCCATGACCAGCTGTGGCAGCTAGCTAGACCAAACTGAGCTTCCTAGATACTCTTTATGTTTGTACTGCTTATCATACTTGGCAAGGCCCTGAGGCATGGTTAGATTGGCCTGTTAGGACAATTTTGGTTAAAGCTATAGTGGTGAGTGTTGTGTGTGATTTGTAAAATAGTACTACAAATGTAGTTGATACTTTAGGATTAGGAAAATTATGTTCTACATATCAATTCATGAACAAGCTGATTATGTTTTTCATTTTCTTGCGGGACTGCTTTAGGTCTTGGGTCCAAGTATATCCTGCTGGGTGTGCCCAACATCAGGACATATCGGTTCAGGTCTCCGCTTCCGTACAGCCTATGATGGTATGAGCAGTGCATCTGTGTGATAATCAAGTTCTATTCTGTATCAGAGTCACTCCGTTGGCAATAGCATGGTGTGCAAGACTGGATGGTTTTTGATTGAGATGCTTTTCTTCAGCCCCATTTATCTGTGCGGCCAAGCTTTAGCTTGACTTGGTCCACGGAGGAGAAATGCGCCTCGAATTGTCACCACTCAACCATAGAGAACCAAGGGATGGCCGTTGTCTGCTATATTTCAGGGAGGCAATGTGATGTGATCAAGTGTGAATCAGTTTGGTATAGAGAGTGCTATTTCCAATTTGTGTTTGAGGGGATTTCGGGATAATGTAGAGATCCTATGAGGCTGACAAAAGAGTGCACAGTGAGTAAACAAGGATTTTGAATCCTTAAACTCGCCTGCATGAACACCACCATCCTAGTAACTTAGAATTGTAATTAATATTTGCAACAACAGACAAAACGAGAAGGAATATTAAGCAACTTTGTTTATTTCTCTTCATTATCGTAATTGAATCATACTTTTTCACCAGATATCTTTGATGTATTGCCTCATCCTTGTATTATGAACTCTGCAAAACGCATAAAACGAAAAAATAATAATAATCATCATCATCATTTAGTATTAAGATATATCATATATAATAACTGCATATGTTTCTAATGTATTATCATTATTGTCATATATTAATAATTATCTAAGAGAAAGTTCGATTTGAACTGTAGGGATAGGAGGGGTGAAGAACGTAATTTAGCCATTTGAATAAACAAAATGTCGGGGCCCTCGGTGGGATGGGGGCTCGCGCCATCTCCAAGAATCCCACGTGACACGAAATGTTATTGTCTCGTGAGTCATCATCTCCAAAAAAAGCCAGAGCTTCTGATGTAGTAATCCTAGTGCGAGTACTGTTCAATCACAGAGCTCCGGATGGAGTAATCCTAGTGCGAGTACTGTTCAATCACCCTGCCTCAGTTAATCTTCGGAAAAAGGAAGGAAAAGGGGGAGGACACGCTCTCATTTCAATGTTTCTCTCTCTGCCCGCCATGGATGAAGATAACGATGAGATTAACAGGTCTGATTCCTGGGTTCTTGGTTCTCTTACTGTTTTGACCATTTTAATGACTCTTTCTGTAGGAAAGAAACCTTAAATCAGGTGATGGAAAGCGTGTTAAGACTCTTTTTTTTGTGTAAATCAGCTAAAGAGTGTTCAACTGTTTTTCTTGCATGTCATGTTGTAATTTTGTGATCTTTGTGTGAACATCAAAGGAATATCTCTTTAATTGTTAAATTGAAGCAGTTAACAGTAGTGTCGCAAATATTTATTGCAATTCTATGCACCCGCTGAATAAATAAGAAAACAGGATTCAAAAAGGGCTGGCTTTTTTAGTGCTAGTGGCTGGATTTGCAATCTGATGTTTCTCAAGGAGGAGCTCCTTTTCTATTTATATGTTTTTTAAATTTATGTCCTTTAAAAACAAGTTGCCGTTTTCTTTTGCTAAAAGAAATTCAATGATTATTTTGTGTGTTGTTGGGCGAGAGAGCAACATAGCATGGTTAATTGCTGCTTCTGGGTCAAAGATCTAAGCTTTCTCTCATTTGCATTATGTGCTTGACTTCAATGCTTGAAGCATTCACACGAATAGGATTGAAACCAAGTCCATGCATTCTTTACTCATTACAAACAGATGTTTTTAGAATATGAATCTAATGCTTTTACCTGGTTTCCATAATAACACGGAATTAAAGGGGAGGATTATGTCTTGTTTTTCTTCCATCCTATCTTCTGGTTAGCAATAATGGAAACTTGTCAATTTGTTAATTTTCCTAGTATGCCTTTTTATCCAGACTAATTATGATGCACTTTTGCTTATCTATATTATTCAAAATGCAGCTTCTTACTTTTGTAGTGGTCTTTTTTGCCCACTTTTTCTTTCAGCTTCCAGCTCGAAGAAGCAGTCAACTCCAAATTTTTTTACTTGAACAAGAAAAGGAAGACACAGCCTGAGCAATTAGGCTTGCCCATTTCAAAACATAAATGCTGGGATCATCGTTTCCCTCTCAAAACTTCCAAAATATATGAAGAAAATGAAGAAGAAAAGGACTTGATCACATGCATAATCGTGCAAAATGCTGAACGACAGGCCATTGATGAAGGATCAGATCCTGAATCTGCCAAAGATAGCAATAGTTTTGTTGAAGATTCTGACTTTGCCATGTCTGTGGATGGTGAAGCTAAATTTGAGAAGGAGGTTTCAAAGATATGGCCACCTGAAAGGCCCTCAACTTCATCATTCAGCTGCAACAGTCTCAAGGATGCTCAATATTCTTCAGACAGTGCTTTAGCAGCACGACATGCCGGAAAAGAGGAATTGACATTTGTGAAAGGGGAGATTGATCAATGCGGTCATGATGATGGATTACTAGCATCTCAGAATCTTGAAGAGCCTATCCTCGAATTTGAAAGCCCTTTAGATTACAGTTGCTCTGAATTTGGAATTGACAGCATCGAAACATGCACAGGTAAAGAACTTGATGATATTCTCTATTCCAATGGAGTTAATCCAAATGTGTATGCCCTTTCATCCAGAAGATGGCTGTCAACCAAGGTATTTTAGTTAGTCAGCATACCTGTGGTTTGCAGATTCATAGGTTCAAACCATGCCCTCTTATCCCTGCCCCCTTTTGGGGTTTAAGTGACAACGTGAATTGAATATTTACTTGGCTTTGTATCTACATTGACTTACTTTGTGTCCTTTATTTTGAATGCAGAAGCTCAGTCAGGCCCCAGAAAACCAACCATTGATCAAGAATTTGAGCAGTACTTTTCCATGCTTATGCTGTGATAGTGAGCACTTGTATTTAGAGCTTGAAGCGAATGATTTTAGTACATAGCTGCAGTATGTGACTCATTAGAGTGCAAGTCAAAACATAAAAGAAGCTTTCGTTTTCTGGTTAAGGCAAGCATTCCTCGTGAGGGCTGATTGTGACCAGTTCAGTGAAGCAATGCCCTTTTTCTTCCAATCTTCGAGCAAGCTTAGTTTTGCTTGTATAATACAGCTGTTTTCTGCTCCTCCACGGTTCTTGTACCATGCAAGTCGTGAACTTTTAGAAGTATTGACGGAGCTCTTTCTTAATGGATCCTGTTGTTGGCGTTATGGATTGAGAATTTGAGGAAAACCCTCATATGTTAGTTTATTTGTGTTTGGTTATGCAGTTTGAAGGCATGGGTATGTGAATCACAAAGGTCGGGAATGAAAAATTGCACTTGCACCACCCGGGAAATAAACGCCGGTATGTACCGTGGTAGGGTACTCTCCTACCAAACCACTGGAGCTTTTTGGTCAAGAGCTTTTTTGCTTTTTATTTAATATAATATATTATCTAGATAGAAAGAGGACGCTTGTAATGGATTGTAATAGAGTTTATGTTTTTAAATTATTTTTTTATCTAGAAATATATCAAAATTATATTTTTTATTGAAAGTCGGGAATAAAAAATTGCACTTGCACCAGCCGGGAAATGAACGCCGGTATGTACCGTGGCAGGGTACTATCCTACCAAACCACTGGAGCGTTTTTGGTCAAGAGCTTTTTTGCTTTTTATTTAATATAATATATTATCTAGATAGAAAGAGGATGCTTGTAATGGATTGTAATACAGTTTATGTTTTTAAATTTTTTTTTTTTCTAAAAATATATTAAAATAATATTTTTTTTTTTTAAAAAATTATTTTTGATATCAGCGCATCAAAATAATTTATAAACACTAAAAAAATATTAATTTAAAATAAAAAAATTTTTTCAAAAGTGTTTTTAAAATGAGAAAACAATCAGGTTTTAAAATTTAAAATTTTCAAATTTGATTATAATGTTTGAATTGAATTTAATTGATAAATAAGTTAATTTATATAGATAAAATTTATTTTATTTTGTTTTTTATACATCCTTGTATATTTATCTTATTTTTTTCAAAGGTAATTTTTAAAAGAAGGAATGAATTGATTGGTATTTCAAAGAAGTTAATTTTAATATTAAATTTT
Organism: Populus euphratica; assembly: GCF_000495115.2. Lineage (NCBI taxonomy): Eukaryota > Viridiplantae > Streptophyta > Magnoliopsida > Malpighiales > Salicaceae > Populus > Populus euphratica. Next base: position 129,107 of record NW_011500267.1, read on the forward strand.
TTTCAGTGTATTAAATAAGGGGTTGGTTTCTAATTTATTTTCATAATATTTTTATAGCTTGTATTAAACCTTTTTAATTGATTTCAATTCAAATATTTAAATTAATTTTTATATTTAAAAATTTTTCAAGGGTATTAATTTGAATTTTAAATGAAATTCAATTTTAAAAAAAGTGCAAAAGCAAGTTAGATAGGAGATCATTTGATTTGCAATAATAATTCATTTTAAAATTTACATTGAAAATAATATTTCAAAAACACTTTTTTTTTTCATCTCAAAAACCCTACAAACTTTATCTCATAAATAACTTAATCTTCACCAAAACCCTATAATGTTATTTTCAATAAAAACAATCTTGTTCGCAATCTTTATGAAAACCTCTTCTTTAAATTACCAATTTCCTCTTTCCTTAACTGGCTCTCTTCATCTCTTTTGTTTTTGCTTCGTAATGACCTAGTTGAAATCTTACAAGATAACTCAAGTTTAGATAAAAACAATAAATCTAAAATTTTTCAAGTGTTCCAAAAATAATGTTAGATAAACTAGAATAAAATCAGACTTAGACTTATTACTCAAATATAAATAAATATTAAAGATAAAAAAATTATTAATAATAAATATATTTTACATCAATAAAAAGTATTATGTATAACAAGTTAATTAATATTCGCTAACAACAATCACAAAACCTTAATAATCGAACCATTATCAAAAATACCTTGTATACCAACATTATAACTAATAATTCAGTTTAAAATTCAAAAACCCATTATTGCAAACAACATAAAAAGAAATCATGCCTCTTCCAAACAACAATAACAACTAATATTTACCAAGAAAATCAAGAAATATCCATTATTAGCAAGAATCTATCATTTGAGCAAAATAATTAAGATTGATAATTTAATTCATTTCCATATATATTACAAATAATATAATTGAATTTAATTATCTGATTTAATTTTTTATTCCAAACATAATAATTGTAATAAGTTATCAATTGAAGTCAAATTTACTTATGAATTCAATTTAATTCCACAAATTATTTGTTAGAGATTAAATTTCATTTGAAAATCAATTCTTAGAACTTAAAATATTTTCAAAAATGAAATTTCATTAAAATCTCTAAATTGAGTTTAATTTATAGGGTTATAAACATGTTGAAAGGGATTAAATAACAAGAAAATCTAATTTCATATCTTGTTAGAAAGAACTTCGAACTTGGGATATTTGCTAATTTCTTTCAGCAAGGGAAATCTAATTTTTGATTTATTTATTTTTGAAATAATTTGTTATGTACTTGTTGGTTTTTTATTCGTGAATGTGTATTTGTATGTCGTTATGTATTTCATTTTGATTAATTTGCTATGTGTGTTTGATTTTTGTGTTAGATTGTATAGGTTGGTATTATTTGCATTGCCTTGAATTATATGAGCGATATTCTACTGGGTATGGATATATCTGTAGGGTTATGTTGAGAGCCACGGTTTAATAGTGATTATGTGAATTTCATTGCGTAATGTCAATTGGTTGTTGTAGACTTGAGGATGGCATAATCCTACCCCAAGCCCCAAGGTCTGGGATGATTCTCAAATTTTCTAACTGCAAAAGATTTACATGCCAGTTCTCAAGACCATTTGGGCTAAATCGCCATCCAAATTGGTTGAAATGGAGGCTCTAACATAAAATTATATTATTCTTAAGATTAAAACAAGATTTTTTTTACCAATTTAACCACAGAAAGTTACCTTCTTTCTAGCCAAGAAATTACCAGGAACCAATACTCCAATTCTGTGGTTGGTGGAGAATAATGGGAGATTCCACCAAATTAATTGCTGAATGTCACATCATGTTCAATGATCCTTCACCCTCTCTTTTCTCCACAGACTCTTCTAGTGCATTGATCCTTTCAAAAAAACTTGTAATCTCATGCATACACGACAACTAATTTTCCTGTACACGGCCTGCTTACAGAGATCTGAGAAAAGTTGCGGTGCTTTGACAATTCTCTTGAGATTGGTAAATCAATGAGTAAATAAACGCATTGCAAGAGCAGAAAAACTACCAGAAAAGGAGAAGGCAATGAACTGACCAGCAATTCGAAGCAACGGAATCGTCACCAATTACACTCCCTAAAATCTAACAAATCTAGAAATCTCTCTAACATTAACATAACAGGAGACGCACATTTTTTCCTCTTTCCTTAACTGACTCTCTTCATCTCTATTGTTTTCGCTTCTTAATGACCTAATTAAAATCTTATAATCTTATAAGATAACTCAAGATAAAAATAATAAATCTAAAATTTTTCAAGGGTTCCAAAAATAATGTTAGATAAACTAGAATAAAATCAGACTTAAATTTATTACTCAAATATAAATAAATATTAAAAATAAAAAAAATTATTAATAATAAATATATTTTACATCAATAAAAAGTATTATGTATAACAAGTTAATTAATATTCGCTAACAACAATCACAAAACCTTAATAATCGAACCATTATCAAAAATACCTTGTATACCAACATTATAACTAATAATTCAGTTTAAAATTCAAAAATCCATTATTGCAAACAACATAAAAAGAAATCATGCCTCTTCCAAACAACAATAACAACCAGTATTTACCAAGAAAATCAAGAAATATCCATTATTAGCAAGAATCTATCATTTGAGCAAAATAATTAAGATTGATAATTTAATTCATTTCCATATATATTACAAATAATATAATTGAATTTAATTATCTGATTTAATTTTTATTCCAAACATAATAACTGTAATAAATTATCAATTGAATTCAAATTTACTTATGAATTCGATTTAATTCCATAAATTATTTATTAGAGATTAAATTTCATTTGAAATTCAATTCTTAAAACTTAAAATATTTTTAAAAATGAAATTTCATTAAAATCTCTAAATTGAGTTTAATTTATAGGGCTATAAACATGTTGAAAGGGAATAAATAACAAGAAAATCTAATTTCATATCTTGTTAGAAAGAACTTCAAACTTGGGATATTTGTTAATTTCTTTTAGCAAGGGAAATCTAATTTGTGATTTATTTATTTTTGAAATAATTTGTAATGTAATTGTTGGTTTTTATTCTTGAACGTGTATTTGTATATCGTAATGTATTTCATTTTGATTAATTTGATATGTGTGTTTGATTTTTGTGTTAGATTGTGGAGGTTGATATTATTTGCATTGCGTTGAATTATTTGAGCGATATTCTACTGGGTATGGATATACCTGTAGGGTTATGTTGAGATCCACGGTTTAATAGTGATTGGTTGTTGTAGACTTGAGGATGGCATAATCCTAGCCCAAGCCCCAAGGTCTGGGATGACTCTAAAATTTTCTTACAGCAAAAGATTTACATGCCAGTTCTTAAGACCATTTGGGGTAAATCGCCATCCAAATTGGTTGAAATGGAGGCTCTAACATAAAATTATATTATTCTTAAGATTAAAAGAAGTTTTTTTTACCAATTTAACCATAGAAAGTTACCTCCTTTCTAGCCAAGAAATTACCATGAACCAATACTCCAGTTCTGTGGTTGGTGGAGAATACTGGGAGATACCACCAAATTAATTGCTGAATGTCACATCATGTTCAATGATCCTTCACTCTCTCTTTTCTCCAGACTCCTCAAGTGCATTGATCCTTTCAAAAAAACTTGTAACACATGCATACACGACAACTAATTTCCTGTACACGGCCTGCTTACAGAGATCTGAGAAAAGTTGCGGTGCTTTGACAATTCTCTTGAGATTGGTAAATCAATGAGTAAATAAATGCATTGCAAGAGCAGAAAAACTACCAGAAAAGGAGAAGGCAATGAACTGACCAGCAATTCGAAGCAACGGAATCGTCACCAATTACACTCCCTAAAATCTAACAAATCTAGAAATCTCACTAACATTAACATAACAGGAGACGCACATTTATATCTACAGAAATAGAAAAATGCATCTAATGTCCCCATCTCTTACTCCCTTAATTCTAATTTAAATCTAAGCCCCTTCAATCCCTAAAATGGAATAAATAAACGATATTAAGAATGCATATCTAGGGCGGATTGTGCCCAAGCTTCATATCTATGACGTCAAAATAGAAAGCAGAGCATCAAGCTCAGGCGGTTGAAAATACCCGTCTTTTGGTGGGTCTCGTTTCTTTCCAATCACCGACTTCTTCTTGGGAGGTGGTGGACAAACAATGGCAGTCGGAATCTGACATCCCATGCTCTTCGGAGTCGTGCACTCTTCTTCCACCTTCATTTTCTACCGTCAATTAAAATCAGACACCAAAAACAACAGAATTGAATTTCAAATAGGTTAATGCTTAAATAGGCAAATGGATATATATAAAAAGAGTTTTTAAAATTCGAAACGTGAAAGGAAGCGGGGGAGGTGGATTGGATCGATGGAGCGCTTGGGTGTTTTTTATTTGGATCGTGTGGTGGGTTTAGATGACAGCAAGGGAGGGAGCGGGTTGGCACCTACGTGGCTGCTAAATACTGGATTTTAAAACATGCATGTTGTCAACGTGGCCCATGTTTCACCGCGTTTTTTGTCCGTCCTTTCAAATGCGGCGGTGGTGACAGCTTGAGTCGGTGTTTGCGCGGGAACATTCTTCTTTTGAATATTGACCTCCTATTTTTAACTTTTTTTTATTTTTTTTTGTTTTAAAAGAAATTTTGGGTCGGCGCATGTGTACTCCAATTTACATGAAAATTTTGGGACGGCGCATGTGTACTCCAATTTACATGAAACGTTTACAAAAAGCTGATGGCGCTGGCAGTAATTACCACTACTCTCCTAGAATAAAGGAATAAATTTACAGTGCTTCACTGTAGACAGTAAATAAAGCACTTTAGTTTTTTTATCAAACTTTTATTCTTTTTTTATTCTACTTTTTAAATTATTTTTTTTAATTTTATCATTTGATATTTTTTTAATATTAAATTAATTATTATAATATTAAAATTCTCATACTTTTAAACAAGTCTCTAAATAGTTAATTGGTATTTAATTTTTACAAATATATGTATCATTAAATAAAAAAAAATTATTAAAAAAAAGTTTTTAAGTAAGTTAGAATTTATATTCTAGTCGTAGATTTTACAACTAAATTGCAAAGCTCAATTTAATATATCAACCGCTCGATATTAAAAAAATATATATTATCTTAAAAAATAATTAAAGTCGAATAATAGTTTTACCGGTCATACAGTTTCTCTACGAGAATAATAGAATATTTTCTTATCAATTTTTTTTTTAATATTTTGTTGATTTTGAATGAAATTCATACTTTATTTTATTTTATTTTTTATAAAGTTATTACAGTTTCAAACAAAAATCATAATATTTAGTTAGTTATTAATTTTACGAGTATCTATTTTTTTATCATTTCATTAAGATAAAAATAGTTTAAGATATTATGATTATTTGATCATGAATTTGACGAGTTAAGTCATAATACCTAAATTGATCTGATATGTTGCTTTTTTAATATAAAAAAATAGTGCTCTTAATTATTTTTTTAAGTCATATTATACTTTTTATCAATTATGTAAATTGTTTTTGGATTAGTTAAATATTAAGTCATGTTAAAATAATTCTCATATAATTTAATTTAAAATTCTAATTAAATAAAAAGTTGAATTAAGAGTTTTTAAAATTCAGAAGATAGATCAAATTTAACAATAATTTTAAATAATATCTAATGGTTTATACATTTTTAAGTTCAATATTTTTTATTTATTTTTAACTTGCAACGTAGTACAAGCGAGGAAACTAGTTACTAAGAAAACCAATAGCTGTCCATAAACATTATGGATCAAGAATCATGTGGTTTGCCACAATGCAATGAACAGTGAAGGCCATTGATGTTCAAACTAGGGGTAAATTGTTCTTTTCACGTGGTTTGTTTGGTATTATCACGTTGTTAAGAGTTAAATTGGTTTTTTATTTTTTTTAGCATAATAAAATAACTTAACTCTTTTACAAAGAAAAAAAAAAAAAATAGCCTATTGTGTATGAGCTCCATGATATTTTTATTTGTTTTAAATAATAAATAATTAAATTATTTTTAGAAACAAAATTTATTGTCGGGACTTTTTTCATCTTTTTATTATATTTTTTTTGTTATTATCACGTGGATAAGAAATAATTTTATAATTTATTAAATATAAATATTATTAAAAAAATAATTGATATGAACATTACATGTGTGAGCTTGTAGGTTAAGCATATGACTTTGGTTGGAGCTTCTGGTGTTGTCTATCGACTAAATATCATATTCTAAGGTAAAAATGGAAGGTTTTTAACATCTCCTTCATATCTAGGGAGCGCATATGATGAACAGACTACCAATAACCTCTTTATTTTTCTCTCTTCGATTCTCACATCAAATTCTTTAATTTTTTAAATCATTCTTTTAATTTGATCTACCTTTAAATTTGGTATTTATTGTTTTGATTACTATTTTTCATATGTAAAATAAATATTTATTTTATTTGAAATCATTTATAAATTAAAATTTTTTTTCAACTTCATCCTTCTTCAAAATTTGCATCTATCATATTTTGTTATTATCATTCTTTTTATTATGATTTATTTTATTTTTTAATTTTATCATTCATTCCTTTTATTTCATTTAATGTTGATACTATATTTGATCCTCGTTGTTTTGATTGTTATTTTATTATTTTCTTGATTTATTTTATTTTTCGGTTTTAATATTCATTGTTTTATTTTATTTAATTTTTATATCAAATTTAATCTTTAATCTTTTGATTTTTATTTATTTTATTTTTAAATTTTGGATGATTAGGGATATTGCTTTGTGAATTTTTAGAGTTGTATTTTATGGGGTTTGACTAGTTTAATATTAATTTTATTTTTTAAATATTTTTTATTAATTTTATTATTTATTATTATATTATCAGGTCTTTAATTTTGTGAGTTTTGTCCTTTTTTATGAAACTATGTTATTTTATTTAAAAAAACAAATAGCAAATAATAAGTAAGATATCACACCCAACACACGACAGATAAAAATCAAAATAATTATTTGACTAGTTTTCGCTTGCTTACTTCCTCTCTAGCCTCTTTCTTTTTTTTAATGATAAAAAATAGGTTGTTAAAAATACTATTTTTCATTAGAATATACATTAAAAAAATTATATTTATACTATTTAAAATTTTATGTTAACCTCTTTTAAATGGTTCTTGTCCTTGGAGATGCTCAAGGAAGCCTTTGCCACTTGCATTTGGATCGGTTAAAGGGAGGCCTAATCCTCATTTAGTATGGGGACAGAAGACATGTTCATTAAATATTGGCATGCTGTTAAAAAACGTGTTGTCCGGAACATTTATGTTTTTCGTCAGTAATCATACACTATCATACAACTCAGAATATGTACGACTTTTGTAATAACTGCTCCTTTTATTTTTTTAATTTTATCTTCAATATTCAATATGTACAAAATTATAAATAATAAATATATGGTTAACTATACTGACCGTTAAATATATTAAAAAATTAATTTAATTTAAAATTTTTAAACTGAGATTCAAAATATTTATATCATTTTTTATTATATATTTTTTAAAAAAATTAAATTTAAAACTTTTATGTTTAATTTTTACCAAATTAAATGAAAATAATAAAATTCAAATTCATAATTATTTAATCAATAAGACTTTAATAAAATATAAAGAATTAATTTAATTTAAAAACTTAAATTTCAAGATAATATTTCTAGATATTATTTATAATATTCTCTAATAACACAATTAATCACCCTATATGAATTCAAGGCCATGTAAATAACCTGGAATTTCAAGATAAAATCATTTTATTGTTCAATCCTAAATATTACTATGCAACTAAACAGAGACAATTTGATAGGACCTTCACCTCATTGACAAGTCAGTTATTATCTGCCTTTCAACTTCCAACAGCTTTTAAAAACATTTCTTTATCACAGACCAGGACTCTCAAACCAAATATTATTCAATTAATCTCAATTTAATTTAATTTAATTTAATTAACCGCCTTAAATTTGCATGAGTCAAGTAATAAAGAGTTAAGAATCATAAATATTAGAATATATCATGAATCTTACCAACCAACGGTGAAAATTAAATCCATAAATAAAAAAACCAAGGGTTTATATACCACAATTACCGAATTAGGGACTACAAAGTATAACTATACAAACAACATATACTGACACGTAATAATTGTTGAGGGTAATTAGAAGCCGCGCGTGGCGCATACTCTAGGATGAAAGACTTTGCGTGACGCGTACAAGAGCATACGTTATATAAAAGTTATCTGCTTTACCGTGCTTTATTGTAGTTTCTATTTTTATATATATATAAAATTTAAAGTGCACAAGTTAGTTTAATATGTTTTTTACATAGAAATATTTAAAATGTAAATAAAAAATTTATTTAAATATCAAATTAAATAAATTGATAATCATCTATGTAAATAAAAAATAAATTGTTAACAATAACTGAAAAAATTAAGAGATTTATGTAAATCAAAATATTTAATTATTTGTATTTATTGAGTTTATTTATTAGAATCAATAAAAGATAATACAAAACATATATGAAACTAAGTGAATAAAACAAAAGGAAAAAGATTTATACAAGGTTGATATATTAGAAATATTATTTCATAATAACTACTTTTTTATAAAATAAAACTTATTTGTATAAAATAAAATAAGAATTCTTCAAAAGTTAAATACAAAAAAAAAAAATTTTTTAAAAAAAATATCAAAAAAAGGTATGCAAAATAATTTTAAAAAAAAAATATCAAAAAAAGGTATGCAAAACTCGTGGTCTAAGTAATGAGACATGGATAAACGGATAGCAAAAAATTAAAGATAACCATAAACTTTTATAAAACAATAATAATGTAAAAATAAAATCATAAAATAAAATGATGAAAAAAAGATCCCTAACTATATTAACTCTTAAAACTTGTGATCTATGTTATTAGATCGGAATCATAATAAATAAATAAAATTATGAATTCTAATCCTAGACAAATTAGATGTTGAATGATGAAACCAGAAAAAAATCAATTACACTAAAAATTATAATTATAAGAATGAAGGTGAAAATCAAAATAAAAATAAACATGTGCTCCCTTAAGGGTGCAGACACTACTCGCATGTTGAAGTGTAATAAACATGTATCAGAAGTTTTTTGAAATTAAATATTATAAAATCAAAATAAAAATACCAAAATATCTCTTATAACTCTAAAAATTACAAATAAATTTGTGCGAAGAAAAAAATTACTTCTAAATACATACCTTATTTTTTGTTGTCTATTTTAAAGGTAAAGATTGATTTTAACTATAGCATATACAGGGACAAACAAAAAAAAAGATCAATAGCTCTAGTTTTTTTTTTTTTACCATAAGGAAAAGGAAGTATTTTTATTATTGTTGGTCAGTAACTATAGCTTGTGAAAAGATGAAAAAATTCTTAGTCAGTAACTTTAAATTTTATTGATTTCTAGGATAAAAACATAATTTTATTATGTAAAAATTTAGAAAAAACTTAGATAGCCTCAAAATAATCTTTTAATAACTAATTAGTCACTAAAATAAATGAAATTATCATCATAACCAAGGCTTTTATTTTTTTCACTCAAGAGCAAAATAGTTATTTCATTGTAAATATATGTCTATTGTTACAATAAAATGACAACGTCTTATAAAGTTTATGTTAATATATATAAAACAAAACAAGAAAATAAAATAGAAACAAAAATGTGTGCTTCGACAACTTGGGTACACTAAGCTTTGGTCTGTTTAACCCATCACAATAATAACTAAAAGGCTTTGTGGATTGAAGGAGTGTATTTTTTACTAATTTTTACTTTGGTCCTCTAACTTTAATTTTACGTGATATGGCCATTTTGAGCCTAAATTAGCCTCCAATTGCATACTTTTTAGGAGGGAGGGTTGAATTAAAAGTTAAGGGGCTAAAGTAAAACTCTCGAGGAGCATAGGGGGCAAGTTGAAAGTTTGTTTGAAACATTCATTTTAATCCCTTATATTTTTTTAAATATTAGATGACTAGTCTCTTGAATTTCAAGACAATACATTTTGATACCTAACTTCATTTTTCTCTCTTTTTAGTCTTTTTCTATGAGGAGAAGAGAGAAAAGAAAGTCGTTGGATTCCAACCTAAAGAAAAAAAGTGGTTGTTTAGAAAGATTTCAGCCACCAAAATGATTAACTTTTATGTCAAAAGGTTTCATATGATAAGGGGATTACGTTTAAGTTTTTTTAACCTTGAAAACACCTAAAACAACAAAGTTGAGTCTAGGAAGAATTTTTGTCTCGGATGGATTTCGGGTTTTGGGGTAGTTTTTAAATTTTTTGATAGCCATGGATTGGTTTGACGAGATATCTAGGATGTTTTAAATCAAAAATATGTTGAAAATAGGATTTTAGATGAAAAAACAAAATACCTCATTTTTCCAGCCACCATAGTGGCTGAATTATAGATTTCCCAGGCGACACATCAATTTTTTTTAACTATTTGGGGTGGATGACGCATCGTCCACCCCATTAAATTTTTTTTAAAAAATAAAGGCTCGTGCATGGACTATTGCTTTATTGGGCTAGGTGTTGAGCGTAGCTTATTAAGGCTTTATAGCTTCTAGCCTGATTCCTTTATTTTATTTATTTTTTAAAAAATAATATGTTATTTGTGTATATTTTTTCAAATAAATTTTTGGTTTATGTTTTAATTAGATTATGATTATTTTTAAATGATATTTGGTGTGTTTAATTTTTAGTGAGGTAGATATGATTCATCTATGATTTTTTTCTTAATTTTATATAGATTTTTTTTAATGTTGATTTTTTATAATATTTTTCATATTTGCAGCCTTGCATTGTTTTTTTTAATATAATTATTGTTCAATAAATTTTATGTGTTTCGTGCAGCCTTGCACACGCGCACACGCACATTTATATAAATATTATGGGTGTCGGTTTTTATTAAAAATTTATTTTGATAGAGAAATTCATTAAACATAATCAGGTAAATTACCTGTATTGCAGTGTTAAATATCTTAATCTTTATTTATCGCTTGGTTAACTCAATTTTATTTTTGTTTATTTTTTGATGATTTGTTTTTATTACTTTATAATATAGTTATCGGGTTGTTTAATTAAATCCATGCATAAGTTTTTTGATTTACATCTAAGAGTGTTTTTGCTATATATATATATATATATATAGAATTTAGTAGAGGAAGCTATTTGGTCAATGCTTGCTAAAAAAAATTTAAACAGTGTAGGTGCTTTTAGATTGCTTTTTTTTAGAGGAAAAATTTATTTTCTATAACAAGTGTTTGAGGTATGTACCGTATTTATTTTATATATTAGATGTATATACATAAATAGATACATAAAATATTTTTATAAACACTTAATTAAGTTATTCAGGTTTTTGCGTTAATAAAGAATTGGCAAATATTTATTACTTTTTAGTTGTGCTAACAATTCCTAAAACTTCAATTTTCACACAAAAATTAGATTTTCATATTCTTTATGTTTATTATGCCACTTTTAGTTTTAAATTGTTCAGATAATGCTTATATAAGGTTAATGTTTCTTTACAATTTGATTTTTATATAAAGTTAAAAACAGTTTAAGCAAGTTTTTTTACTTAAAAGCTAAATTATAATCATTTCAATGCTACTAGTTATTAATTGCATATTTAAAAAGTGTCTTTTTTTTTAATTGTCTTACAATTAAAAGTTGCGATGCAATTATATATAGTAAAACCCATACTGAGCTGTTCATAATTTCTAGTTGAAGAGTAATGCAAAGGGGTGAAGGCTTGAATGGCAACAATGAGAAGATAGATGGTGTCGGCTAGACTTTTTTCTTAAAGTCAGTTTAATGGGCCGAAGGCCGAAAGCCCAGATATTAGAAAGACCGGCTAATTGTAGTGGGCATCTTTTGAAGATTGTTGGACCTTGGAAATATATTAGGTTTTTCAAACCCAATCTGCAGGCCCAGGCCTGATAGTAGAAAAACAGTTAATTACTGGTAGTAACCCAAGGGCAATAGAAAACGATCCATGGTGGCTGGCAAAACCTCACACCCAACTTTATTGTGACGCCACGCTCGGCGGTGTTGTTTCTGGCAAATAGGGTTCGGCAACTTTGGTTTGGTACACCGACGGGGACAGGTCGAACCGCTCCATTCATTACCACACGTGAGAATCAGAAACGAGTAGGACCAAATTAGTGATTTTCTTTTAAATAACACGGTTTCATACAATTTTTGCAAGAATAATATTAGTTGGAAAAATATCAGAGAAATAAAACAATTTAAATACAATCATATTTTTTAATATTATTTTTGTATACGGTTGTTTTTCAATACATATATTTTTTGCTAATTCAATAATCTTGAATTTTTAAAAGATGATATTTAAAATTTGATATCTACAAAAAAAAAGAAATGTGTCAGAAAAAAATAAAAAAGACAAAAATGAGTTACCAAAAATACACTGTAACTCTATGTTTTCAAACCCGGTAAGGTGAAAAGGAGTTCAACAGAAACAATTTTAATCACACCTTAAAAAACTATAAAACAAAATCATAATTAATCTTAAATTAATCTCATCAAAATTCTTAAATTAAATTTTTTTTAGATAATCTGTCAATGTATGAATATAATTATTTTATTAAGATCTTTATAATAATATTGTTATACAAAAATAGAATATTAATGTGTTCTTAATAATATATATATTTTTGCTATTTTTCTCTCATACAACATCAGTTTATATATTTGTTTTAATTACTAGATCTTGAATTTTATTTTTTAATGATTAAGTTTTTATAAAATTTTAAATTAAATTTTGAACATATTAATTAATTTAAATAAGATATGACTTTTAAATTTTCATATAAATTATATTAAAACTTTGTTACTTTCATAATATTTTTATAACCCGCGATTTTTCTAAAACTTCAATCGAAATATTGTTAGAACGGTAAAAGGAGCCGAAGTAGTCACACGTCAGCCAATCGAAACCACGGCCCCAACTGATAAGGGGTTGACATTTTGGAAACCCTACACGACAGTATTTGGTTCAAAACAAGTTAACCTGCGCCCACTTGACTACTCTCTTTCGGCCTTGTTTGCAGATTGCGACAAAGCAAACCTAAGCCCACTCTGACAGTCAACCACAGCTTGTCCTTATGCGGGGCATTTGTAGGATTCACCAAAGTCAAAGCCAAAAAGAGACATAACTTCCCACACTTTGAAGCGACCACTCAAATTCTACCTCAATTTGGCTAAATGTGATCATGTGAAGTGCACGTTGATGGTGAATTCTCACCACTCCCTCCTTATTTGGCATTATCTTTTAAAAATATTTAATCTTTTTTTAATCTTTTAATTTATTTTAAATTAATAATTTTTAATATTTTAAAATTATTTTGATATAATAGTATAAAAAATATTTTTTTAAAAAAAATATTTTTTTAATATATTTTAAAATATAATCATAATGACATTCTCATTCCTCGTAACAATTATTTCAAAGGAAATTAATGCTAATAATAAGATAGATTTTTCCCTTTTCAAAACTTTTTTTTATCCTTACTTTAATCTTTAACTGAAATAATAAATAATAATCTTAGTGCAAATATTATTTGCAAAACTTTTATCTTTACTTATTAGAGGTCGAAGCTTGTTATTATTATTTTTTTATAAAAAACCCCGCCATTTTACCCTAATATCAAATTTATAGATTAATGTGTGCACCTGCCATACAATCACCGTAATTTACTTTTTTTCAACAGCAAAATAAATAAACAAACAGATAAATAAATTTGCATATTGAAACATCAACTCATAATTAACCCCGTATCATTTTAATGTGTGAAGAAGTAATGTCCCATCACTAAATCATCATTTTCATATCAAAAATCAACAAAAAAAAACTCTAAAAAATATAATTTAACTAACCAAATTTTAAATTTATTCTTTAAAAATCATGAATTCAAGTGTTATAAATTTTAAAATCACTAAAAATTTATATAATTATTAATTTTAAAATCTCAAAAAACTGATTAATATATATATATAAAATGGACACTCGCGGTTAAAAATAAAAAAATCTACAATAAAAGAACTCAGGTAGACAACTTGCAAATCTTGTCCTAAATTCAGAGACGTTGGGAGACTGCAAACATGGACATTGGAGCTAGCTTTGGCACGTCTAATTATTTTTTGATCGATTAAAAAGCTGCCATCCCTACTCGACTTGCTTAAAAGTTGATCTTCTTGTTGATAATATCACTATTCGAACGCGTCCGTGCATGACAAACGAACTAATTGGTAATGGGTTTCCTTTTAAATCGTTTGGTACTTAATTAATCACAGCATAATTTGACTCAACACCAGCTAGCTTCAGGAGTTGGGATCTGGTGAAGTTTCTTTTTCTTTTTATTTTTGGGAATACAAATGGATGTAATTATCAGTTATTCTTTTTTCGGTTTATTGCATTTGTTATAGGGAGAAATCCCGACCTTCCCTTCTTCTTCCCCTGTTCTTCATTTCTTATTTCTTTTGATTTTTTTAAAATAAAGTGTGGTGTAATATGTAATATTTATCCATTCATTATGTTTTAATTATAAATTTAAAAAATTTCAATAAAATTGATGAGCATGATGATGTTTTGATATGCATTGATGAGGTTAGCTTAATCCCATCAAAACTTAATTAAATTTCGGTCCTCTGGACATGGAAGAGCTCAATTGTACCAAAGATTTCTTTTGATTTGTTTTAAATAAAGTGTGGTGTAATATAATATTTATTCATTAATTATGTTTTAATTATAAATTTAAATAATTTCAATAAAATTGATGAGCATAATGATTTTTTGATATGCATTGATGAGGTTACCTTAATCCCATCAAAACTTAATTAAATTTTGGTCATTTGGACATGGAAGAGCTCAATTGTACCAAAGTGAGGTGTTAACAATGATGCATTTATGTGTGTTGCATGGTTTTCAATGTGCTTTTACATTAGTTATGGAATCTTGAGCTTTTTAGTAATAAGAATGTTATTTATTATAAAATGTCTATCAAAATATATAATTTGAAATTGTAATCAGTTAATTGCTTTACTTCATGAACTTGTAGCTTGTTTAGTTTTTTTTATATATATAAAAAAAATGTATTAAAATATTTGTTAATTAATTATTTTTGTTAGCATATTTTTTTTTTTTTTTTAAAAAGCTTTTTAGCGAAGTAGATTAGTGGAATGGATTTGCATTATTAAAAAAAGCTTTTTAGCGTAGTAGATTAGTGGAATGGATTTGCATTATTTATTTTTATGGATCTATGCACGAGGTAATTCAAGAATAATTTATAACACACACGCACGCACATATATATATATATATATATATATATATATATATATTATTTTTCCAGATCAATATAAATAACCCGTTATCCGACTTCTTGGCTAAGGATCAAGTTAAGTAGCGGAAGCATCCATAACTAATAATGTATGCTCAACTGCCATAAAGTTAAGTATTCAAGAGAGAAGGGAATGTTTACCAATACGACATCTATTGATGAGAATTGATAACTTAATTAATGGAGATGTATGATTCTTATTGATTCTTTAGTGGTTGACTCTCGCTTGGGTTGAACGAGGGTAGTGGGTCAGGTAGATTAGGTTCCCCTTCATTCATCCATGCCATCAAAACAATAGAACAAGACAGAGAAGACAGAAAATGAAATTTCAAGGAAACACAAGAGGTGCAAACGGAAAAAATGGCGAAGCGATCAATCATTTCACATAATGGAAGGACACCACTCTACAATCAACCACCTTTCCACGTCAACTTTTACATGCTCAAGAGCATCATAATTTCTCCCTCTGGCTGGTAGATGCAGTCGATTATCACATTTGACAGTCGGTAGACTTCTTGCAAAAGTCAAAGCAGATGATGACATACAAGATAGCAAGACAGCTCTTCTTTTTTGTTTTTTCCCCCCTTCTCTCCAGCAAAAAAACAAAGTAAAATATTGCTTTAAAGGTCAAGAGGGCACGTAGAGGTCACAAATTCCTCTTCATCCACGCCACGCCCCTCTCCTCCTCCCCAACCT
Source organism: Populus euphratica (assembly GCF_000495115.2). NCBI lineage: Eukaryota > Viridiplantae > Streptophyta > Magnoliopsida > Malpighiales > Salicaceae > Populus > Populus euphratica. Next base: position 145,311 of record NW_011500267.1, read on the forward strand.
CCCTCTTGCTCACTTCTCTTATCACTTGCTAGCTCTCGGTTTCTTGTGCTGTGAGGTAGAGGTAGAGAGCGGGCATGGAAGGAGAAGTAAACAGCAGTAGTTGGTTTAGTGAGAGTGAAGAGGACGAGCTTGTGAGAGAGCTCCTTGATGATGTATCCCCTTTCTTTTTCTTGCCAGAGGAAAAAAACCAATCCAAAGCAGCAAGTCCCACTCCAAGGAACGAAGCAGCTATGAACCAGCTCATTTCCCAAGTCTATTCAGGGCCAACAATGCAAGATATTGAGAATGCTTTGTCGATGACAAGCCGAAAAGACCAACCCGAACCAGTTTCACAAGCCAGGTTTGGAATCGATCCACTCTAGATTAATTATCCTTAAATAAACTTGAATTCTATATATAAATCTATAAATTAATCAAGGTCTTGTTAAATTTTATTTTATATATATATTTCCAGATTCTCATTGTTGCAAAAGGGATTGAGTAAGATTGAGAACAACAAGTACACTGTAAAACTGAAGAGCTGTGACAATGTTGTTGCTGGTGATGGTTATAAATGGAGGAAATACGGGCAGAAGTCTATCAAGAATAGCACACATCCCAGGTAACTAACTAACCATCTCCTTAATCTTCTTTTCTTTACAGTTGATACAATCTCTTCTAACTCTGATGAATTAACAGTTACTGCAGTATATAATTCCATAGCTTAACTCGCTGACTGTTAGGATCAATCATCAGATGAAGAACATGTACTCGAATTTAGAATTTTGTTGATTTGTTAGCCAGCAATAGTTTCTAAAACATCACCTTTTCAGGGTTCCGTCACCAGCTTAAGAAGTTCTAGTACAACATCCAAAGGATGACAGAAATTTGAAAATCTTCTCTGGTCAAATGCGAGGGAAGTAATCCACCATTAAAAAAACAAAAAATTCAACAGCAAAAGCATGAATTTACTGTTTTTTTTTTTGTTGCTGTGGAGACTTCTATATATCCAACAACAAACACAAAAAATGGTGCTAAAGACGTTAATCATAGTCATTTTCCTAACGAAATTAGCACCACCCCAAGGGTTTTATTTTATTCTTTCCTTTAAATTTGGCGATTCCCAGATTAATTCTGGACAACGATTCAGCTAGCGGACCTAATTAAAGCATAAGTATTCAACTTTGTATTTAAAGCTTCCTACCTGAACCGTCCTATTTTCTATTCAGATTGCCAAATGCCAACCCAAGCCACTCGATGTCATAGGATGGGAGTGTGTCTCTAGATAGTGAAAGAGATGGGTCCTAAAATACAAGCTCTTTAAAGAAAATTGATGTGCTTTGATCTAAAATTAAATATTAAATAGGTTTAATCAAAAATTAAATAACTAGTTAATATCGATGAGTTTTTCCTTACTAAAATACATTTTTTGTTCTACCGGAAGTTAATTATTTACCAAACATTAATTTTATCTCACAATAGAGGTCAACAGAAGTTAATAACAAAAAACTTGCTGACATATATCCATGTTGTGTCTGGAACAGAAGCTACTACAGGTGCACGAACCGACGGTGCGGTGCAAAAAAGCAGGTGGAGAGGTCCAGCGAGGATCCAGACACGCTCGTCATCACCTACGAAGGGCTCCATTTACACTTTGCTCACCCATATTTCTTATTGAACCAGCCACAACATGGTGATCCGCCTTCCAAGAAACCTAAGAGGACCATCTCAGAGGACGAGTTTCAAGCCCATGAAACCCGACAACCACCAGAACAAGGCCAAGAATGCTCCACACATGTGACCAGTCCTGGTTCCCTGCCTAGCTCAAGCACAGCTGATGATTACATGCAAGAATCGGATCTGGGAGCGGTGGGTCCTCGAGGGTTGCTTGAAGATGTGGTGCCTTTTATGATTCGAAACCCATCGAACTACAATGTGTCGTCTTATTCTTCATCGTCGTCCCATCGGTCTCCCCCTGCTTCACCATCTTCCTCCTTGTCTTGGTCCCCCAATCTTTCCCATTCGTGTTTCGATGTTGGCATAAACACTAGCATTGGGTGAATTAGCAGTGTATAAGTGCGTAAATTGACAATAAAAGATTACTGCCCATGTTTTTTCCTTTTATTCAATCTCTCGACCCCATCGAATTCGAATTCCAGAAACCCAGATTTTTAAACTCAACACTCATTGTTTTTACCTATTTTTTTTTTTAAAAAGTTCGATTTGCCATCCAAAATTAATCGCGAGGAAGGTGCGGCAATTACAATTATAATTACAAAATCAAACTATACTATTTTTTTTTAATTTGTGGCATTACACACAATTACATTGTGGTTATTACTGAGAATAAATATAGTTCTTTTTTTTTTGGTCATCGAACAATTATTAGATTTTGGTTACTTAAGATTTTTTATTTTCATTTTATCCTCTTACGTTATTATATTCACAGGTTTTAATTTTGATATTTTATTTTGGTTCAAGAGTTACCTCATGGTTGTGGTGTTAACAAAAATCCCTTGGTTGAATTTAAAAAATTAAATTAAATTAAATTAATTAAAAATTTATTTTATTTTGCATTGTTCACAAGCTCAAAATACAACCGCTTGGTCCATTAAATTTTAGTTTTATTATTTTTTATCTCTATATTTTGAGAATTTCACGTTTTAGCCCTTAACTTTATTATTTTACATTTTGATCATTGGAATTTGAGAGGACAAAGAAAGTGTTCAACATGTGAATATATGAATATTCAAATAAACTCATAGTTTATGGATATTGGTATGTTAGTTGTCAATAAGATATATTGTTATAACAAATTTGAATTTATATATATGTTTACTTTAAATGTAAATGTTGGTGTTGTAAGTCCAAAAATTTCTAAATAAAAAACCATAATAAATTCTATAATTGAAGTAGGGCAATTATCTAATAAGGCAACAAAAAAATTGTTTGTATCAAGATGCTAATCACAAAACTAGGAACGGTTCCTATTATTGTTAATTTAGTGGCCATATATTGTGATAACAATAGAGCCACTACATAAATAATATCAAGATCTCATCAATGATCAAAACTTGTACTTAGTTGATACCATTTGATGAAAGAAATCATATGAATAAAAAATGTAAAGATAAAATGAGTATATACTAAAAAGAATCTTATAGATCTCATTAATGTCATAGCAGAAACATTACCATCATATGGAGTAATATGATACTAAATACATGGACAATTAATATTAGTAAAAGTGTATAAGTCTTGTAGTTAATCATTTGGTTATATGGCAATACATTTATTCATACAAAATATATAATTTTATTTATAAAGATATTCTTTATCTTTAATTCTCATTTAAGTTTGATTAATAAGTATAAAGTAATAATAAAGTCACTGAGAAGTTTTGCAAAGAAAATTATAAAGTGATTATAATTATGAAGATTTTTATTATATCAAGGTATATTCTAAATGTTCTTAGTTAATCTTCAATGAAGACTATATATTAATTAGAGTAATTAAGGTTTTTATATATTATTTTTTTTTCTTCATAAAAAAATAGTTGTTTTCATAAATTGAGATATGATGAATACTTAAAACTAATATATACGTGCTTATTAAATGACAAGTATACTAAACTAAACCGTATGAAAATTTCATACGAAGTGATTACACATGTAAATGGAAAAACTTATATGATAGTTGTGTAAATGATCTTTAGACTTGAAATCACCAAGTTATTTTAAATATGGTATGCTATTTTTTTTGTCTTAAATATACATTACCTTAATCAAAGATAACAAATAAGCAGATATTAAGTATAATATAAATTATATAAAGGTCTCTGATTTGAGTGAGAATTCATCACTTTAGATGAATTTAAAAGAATGTTCTATATGGTTTCAGATAATAATGATTTTAAAATCCTTGTGTAAGGTATTGTGAGATTTGAAAAGAATTCATATTCAAAGAATCAATGACTTTGGAGTTGAGAACAAATATAATTTTATAAAGTAGAAATACTCGATGCTTAAATGTTAAAATGAAAATATTCTAGATGAAGGGAAAATAGTGACATTAAGAAATTTGTCACTAAAAAGTTATATTAGACCATATATAACTTTTTAATATTTGAAAGATTATGACATGTTATTAGATACCACTCTTAATCTTCAAATATAAATTAATTAATTTGTTAAATTAATAATAAATTAAATTATTTAATTTATCTAATTTTATTTTATTTAAGAATATGATTTGTATTTAGTCCAACATATTATGAATCTAATGCATTGCACATATTAAGAATCATTAGTAAAAAAAAAAAAACTATGATGATTAATCTCTTAATTGTAAATATGTTGTAAAAATTAAAAACTAGAGTTAATTAATGTAGGAAATTAAAATTCTAGACCTCAAAATATCAAGTAAAGACTTAATTGCATAAAGTTTTAATAATTGTCTTTAAATAAAATAGGGTTCTTTGGTATTAATTTTTTATTTGTCTATAATTTGTTTTTATCATATTAATGTTCCACGTTAAAGAATTTTTATTGGATAATATTTTCCAATAAAGTTTTAACCTTAAAAATAAATGGATTCCACTTATAGTTTGCTCTCAAATATGTTTATTAACTATGTTATTAAAATAAATTTCTAACAAGAAAATGGGAAAGGAAAAAAAAATCTAATTATATGATTGTAATATAGTATTATTAAAACAAAGGTATGTCCTATAATTGCTCAATACTATATTTATAATAAATAAGTGGTTATATAATTTTTTTTATCATTTCAATAATAAGGTTAATAAAAATGAAAAGTCTAGGGATAATAATATTGTGATAAATGGTTTGAAGAATATAAAATTGAAAGGAAAAACATTTTGGAATATATAAAAGAATTTATAAAAATAATGCATGCTATCACAACTAGGTAATAAGGTATCATAAGTATATATAGTATATATGTGGCTTTGAATAGAGATGAAACATGATTGATTATACTAAAATAAATAATGTTGTATATTTCATTTATACATGATTAACATAGAGAAATTTAAGCCTAGCACAAATATATTCTAAAAATATCAGGGCTAACATACATAGCATATATTAGTTATCTTATTCTAATAGAAAAAAATAAACATTTTATATTTATATTGTGTTACCAATTAAATTTTCTTAGGATTTATGGTGAGACAACAACCACCTCTATATTTCACAATATTTAGTAAAAAATAGATCAAATAATATCATATGTGATATTAGGATTCAAAAAAATCATAGGAAATCAATAGATTTAAACTATAGGAAAAAAAAACAATAATTAAAAAAACTAAAATGGAAGAGGGGTTTTAAATAATATAGCTCTAGACTCATTTATACTATAGATTGAAACTATAAAATTATAATTTTATCCTTTTTACTGTGAGAAAGCATTTAGCCTGATTATTGGAGATAAAAAGGTCTTTATATATATTTTTTACATGGTAAAATTATTAACTCACTATTGAAAGCAAAATATATTGTACTTGCATCTAGGGTATGTTTAGATTTTTTATTTTAAATTATAGTAAAACAACTATATTGACTTTGAAATTAAAAAAACTTTAACTAGCATTCAAGGGCTTTTTCATCTTTTTATTTTAGTTTTTTTTTTGTTATTATCAAATTAAATGAGGCATTTTTGTAATTGAATAAATATAAATATTATAAAACAAGTGATTGACATGTGCATGGCATATCGGTTGAAGTTGAGCCATTTTGACGGCATGTTTGAGGTGGTCCGATGGATAAATGGTGGCTTTTAAGGCGTCATTCTAATCATCTTGGTAGTCATTCCATTTCTAGATGGCACGTGTGGTGTATGAACCTCTAGTTTGGAATTGACATCATTTTCTTTTCTTTTTTTCCTTTTGTCTCTTCTCCTTGATTTTTACACTGGAACTTTGAATTTTCAAAGTAGTTTTTCAATTTATTTTTCTTTAGAATTAGTCTTTATTTTTTTAATTATTATTTATTTTGTTTGAAATGATTTATAAAATTGATTATTTTTTAAATTTCATCATTCTTTAATTTTTTTCATATGTCAGATTTAATTCTTATTTTTTTTAATTATTATTAGTTTTGCTTTATTTTAAATCCCTTTCTTAATTAAATATATATTTTAAGTTTCATCCCTCAATATTTAATTTAATTTAATTTAATATTAAATATGATACTTATTCTTTTCATTGCTATTTGATTTAATTTGGCAAATGTTTTAGATTGAAATATCTTTTTATTTTCTCATTTAACATTGAATTAGTTGGGAATTAAGCTTCTTGTTTGAACATGAGCCTAGGATTACACTGTTTACGGGTTTTAAAAATTAACTGAAGTTTAAGAGATTCATTTCATTTTGCTTGTTTTTTTCCCCTTTTTTTGTGGTCATATTGTTTTTCAGTTTTATCCTCAAGCATTTCTTTTGTAACTCTTCAATTTGGTTTCAAATTTAATCCAACCCAAAATCAATTAATACCTAATTAAGGCTCAGCTAGAAAAAGAATAATGTAAGGAAAAATAAAGACACAAATTGTCCAATCGAGTTAGCTTAGTATAGTCGTGTCCATTACTCATGTCATAGATTTTATATATTAACCCAAGTCAGTACAATGTATTTTCATCTTTTTATTTAACTTTTTATTTATTTTTATGATGTAATCCTTCGATAGTCCATTATTTCACATTTAAGTTGGGAGTAGGTTGAAGTTAAAAGGATGACAACATGATTTCTTTTGGGAAATTACATTTAACATCCTATGGTTTGGTGATTAGTACTTAAAAGTACATTTTTATCAAGGTTTTATATCATCATTTTACACTTGAAGTATCAATAACTCCTTAACTAAAGCATGTTTTATAATAATATAAGATACCTTTAATTTATGGTAAATGTTCATTTCAAATGCAGGCCTATCATATAAATGAAAGGATTGATTGATGAATTTAAAAAC
>NW_011500267.1:153261-157234 GCF_000495115.2 Populus euphratica
GTTTATAATTTGTACAATTAACCTCCCTGTGGTTCGACCCCGGTCTTGCCGGATTATTTATTACTTCGACACTCCTGCACTTGGGAGAAGACATCAATCTTTTAGTCGTGTCATTTGGTGTCAATTACACTTTGCCGCTATTGTTTTGAAAATCATGCTTTGTATCATGTAGTTTGATATTTGAATAACACTTTACATACCCTTAAAAAAAAGCTCACAAAAGTTGTTTAAACATTTACAAGATTGTCATTATTTTTTGAAAAATAACTAAAGAAACCAAGGAACAAAAATATAATAAAAATGTTGTTGGTGGTTAGGAAGATGAATGTTTTGCATAGTAAAAAAGAAGAAGATGAAATTATGATGGAGGGATAATGTGAATTTTGCTATATTTTTTACGATGTTAGCCTCTAACCATCTTGTGCAAGGAAGATTGGTTGGTAATTTATAGAAAATAACTTATTTTTTTCTTAGATACTAAATTTTTTGTTGAAACCTCCTCTACAATTTTATGCTTTTCTTTCTGAACATGCACGCACCTCTCTTGGGCTAAAAAAGATGTCTCCCTTTTAACAAAGATATTATGTTGGCTAGTTTTGTTCTTAAAAAAATTGCTTCAAGCTATGAAAACAAAGTGTTATTCAGATATCAATCTAAATGAGGCAAAGCAAAATTTTTCAAATTATGAAAGCAAAGTGTTATTCAAGTATCAAACTATAGGATGTAAAGCATAATTTTTTAAACTATAAAGGTAAAACGTAATTCGCACCAAACCATAGAAAGTTAAATGTAATTCCTCTATTTTTTTAACCAAATCGCCATTTGAATAAGGCAACCGATTCTCTCTTAGCTTGTTAGGTTAAAAAAGTCACTCCAACTTTTTTCTATATATCTTTTTATCATATATGCTGGTCTATTAATCTAATATAATACACTTGTCATGGTTTTTTTTCATCGTTTGAAATATTTTATCACATGTAAAAAAAATAACATCGTTCACACAATTTTTAATGCAGGAATTGACTTTTTATTCGACCTATAGTGAAGTGCGGGCATCAGGTGCAATTTATAAATAATAAAGCATAAATATTAAAAATTTAATAGATAAATTACAGGGGAGAAATTTGTGTATTGGGGGCAGATCATTTTTTTTAGTAACTTGATGACCTATTTATATTATTACTGAGTTGTAATTTAAGTTGAAATACAAATCCTAGCTCTATATAAATTATGTTTGTCATTTAAGAACTGCTAATTAAAATCCTAAAACAATTTAGATTATATATTCTAATTGAAATTTCACACACTATAATGTCTCATTTCCTTCATCTATTAATCACAAAAGACTTTTTTTTAGTAGAACTTGACCATTAATTACTTTTTTGAGTTGTATTTTTTTTTTAATGGTTGGCTTTAATCTAATTCATCTACCATATAATAAACTATCATCTACCTGGTTAGATAATACACAATTAGTTTATTTTATATAAAAACAACACCCCTATAATTGTTTATTTTTTAAAATAAGATGGAGGAATATTTCCTAACTGTGGACTTAAAATCTATTGATCAACAATTACTCCTTGTAAGGAATCAATCACTTTTCATAAAAAAAAAAAATCAGTCATGACTTTTCAATTATCTTTTCTTCTTTTTCAGCCAATTAAATGCCCCATTAGTTTTTGTTATTGCGTGTTTATATATATAGGTTAATTCAGCATATTTCATCTAACTTCATTCAAAAGGCATACAAGTCTTACATAACACCAAAATGCCATATGGATCAACCTTTGCACCAATAATTAATTATAGAATAAGCCTTTAAAAAATAATTCTTGGATAGTAAAGAGTATAAAAAAAAATATTTTTGATAAATAGGAAGCATCATGAGCATGATATGACAAGTATTTGTTAGTGACGAAGCCAAGTGAAGCTTCTTGGACTATTTTCTTATCTTTAAGGCTACAAAACTTTTCCTTAATCAATTGTGTCTAATCATCGAGTATAAAAGAAATTTTGACCATGATAGAATTACCCAAAATATATAGCTTAATACTAGTCTTGGACATGATTGATTTTTATATAGTGACCAAATTAATCAAAGACAAGGTTAATTTTTTTATCATGACCAAATTAGTTGACATGGCTAGAAGATTGATGTTTTCTCCTAAGTGTAAGAGTGTCGAAGTAATAAATAACCCTGGAAGACCAGGGTCGAACCACCAAGAGATTAATTATATAAATTATACATAATAATAATTGTAATAGTAACAACAACAACAATAATAAGAAGAAGACGTTGAAGATGATTTTGAGATGTAATATTAATGTGAAGATTAAATAATAATAAAAACAAAAGACAAGGTTGGAGAATCTATTAATGGTGTCGCATGTCCCCTGTGCGGGGTCAAAGGGTAATTTTTGTTTGTTTACTTGATTTAGTTCTTTGAGAGTCGCCAATTAGTATTTGATTGAGGGTTACTAGGAAACTTAGATGTACTAGTCTTTGTTAGAGATTCGAGGGTAAGAGACTGGTTATGGCTAGGGAAGGTATTAGTACCTCTAGCGCACCTTACCTGAGGTAAGCTGCTTTATAATTTGATGTGATTTGAAAATTTAAAATATTGAAAAAATTCTAAGCCTTCAATAAATCAGTTATTAATCTCAAAATATATGTAGAAACATGTTCTTATATTTTCATGGAAAATACAACATGTTTTATTTGTCCTTGAGATATTTGCCCATATTCAAATTAAACACTTAATTCTTTTTATCTTTTTGATTTTTATAATTCAATAACATAAACAAAAATACAAACATAGACACATCTCTTTTTATTATGATTTTCTTATACACCATTTTCACATGTTTACAACAAAACAAAAAAATTCAAATAAATCAAAACACTACAGTATCTATATATACATATTATCTGGAAATTACACAAAAGACAGAAATCCTCGATAACAATGCGGGAATAGTGGCGGCGTGTTGTTCCACGGGTTCATGTGCCACTATCAGAAAATCCAAACAAACAAGGGGGTCTGTAATGGCCTCCTCCTTTCCTTGCCGATGGTGAGCAACGACATTACCTACAAAACACCAAGAAACACAAACAACAATGTTTCGGTTGTCTCCTTTTTTAGATCTATTCTTTGCTTTCATTTTTTTGTTTTTAGTTCATTATTCTTTCCTTTTCCAGGTGATAGATCCAACAGTCGTGAGAGGAGTGTTGGAGACTGGAGGCGGACAGATCAAGGATCTGTGGGTGTTATTGTGTTGGGCTGCTACTAGAGGCTTCGATTCGATCTAGGCGAGCTGGCGATGAAGGAGATCTGCTGCTACTGTGGTGGGCTTCAGTGTTGATGGAGATGAAGAGATCGGGGAAGGTCGGTTTGGGTTCTGTAAGAGGGAGGAGATGGCTGGAGTAAAGGGCGAGATGGAAGTGGGGGGCCGCTGGCTTTGGTTCCCTTTGCCATGAAGATGAAGAGACCAAAGGGGATAAGGTTGTCTTGGAGAGAAAAATACTGAGGAGGGACGGAGCCTCTAACTAAAGGTTGAAGTTTATAGGAAAAAGGGGAAAGGGCGCCGCTCCTTTGGTTTTCTCTGCTTTTGGTCGAGGGAAGGGAGAGTAAGGGTTCTCTCTATTGTTGGGGGGCAGCAGCTTAGGGTAGAGATATGTTTAGGTTTAAGGTGTTTTTTTGTGTTTTTTTCTTTTAAAATTACCTACTCATTAGTACCTAAAAGTGTATTTTTATCAAGGTTTTATATCATCATTTTTGCACTTGAAGTATCAATAACTCCTTAACTAAAGCATGTTTTATAATAACATATCTAATAATATAAGATACTTTTAATTTGTGGTAAATGTTCATTTTAAATGCAGGCCTATCATATAAATGAAAGGATTGATTGATGACTTTAAGAACTTAAACTGCAAGGGCAAAGAGATGACCAAAATTAGAAAAGAGAT
>NW_011500267.1:157277-157683 GCF_000495115.2 Populus euphratica
AAACCGGAACACTGTTAAGTAATTAGGTCATATTTGGAGCTGTAAATCTCGAATTTGAGTCTACTTTATATGAATGGAAAGGTACAACATAGGCCTACAACTTTTATATGGAGCCCAAATTTAAAAAGGTCATTTTCAAGTCTAAAATATAGCAATAAGAAAGAAGTCTAAATCTATCCTCCAGCCTGAGCACTGTTCAGTATTTGGCTCATATTTGGAGTTCTAGAAGTCAAAATGACCTCAATTTTTTACCCTAGAAAGTTGAGACAATTTCCTACAACTTTTATGTGTGGTTCTAATTTTGACGTTGTCAATGACGTTTTGGGCATACAAGAGAAGATAAGGATTGTCACCAAGTCAAGAGTTGGCCACCCACTCATCAATTAGTCATCAAATCAATAGTTCC
>NW_011500267.1:158007-173933 GCF_000495115.2 Populus euphratica
AGAGTTTATACTATACTTATTTGGCATACCATTAGTGGATCCTCTAACCTTGACATTTGTAGTTATCATTGTTTAATCCTTACGTTAATCTTTCTATTACTATTACTATTAATATTAATATTATTATTACTGTTATTATTATTATTGTTATTATTGTTGTTATAGTATTATTGTTATCTATATTGTACATAATTAACCTCCCTATGGTTCGACCCCGGTTTTGCCGGGTTATTTATTACTTTGACACTCCTGCACTTGGGAGAAGACATCAATCTTTTGGTCGTGTCACTCACTGTTCATTTTCTCGCCCCTATTTGTGTGTGTTGCGACCTCTATTTATAGACAAAGTGGCTTGGTTCCTAAAACACATTGGTCTCTCAACTTCTTTATTTTTGACAATTTTGATTTTTTTTTATATTTTTGAAAGTGAGCAATATCAACATCGATTTAACAAGGAAAATTAGTGATTATAAAATTAACGTGTTAAAAGTTGAACGCGTTTAAAATACTTTTAAAAATTTAAATTCTTTTGAGATGATGTTGAAAATGCTAAAAACGATACAAATATATCAAAAATACATTTGGGGGGGGGGGGTTTTTTTATTTCATTATTTTTATGTTATTTTTGGTTTTTTAAAAAAATCTATAAAAAATATGGGTAAAAAATTAGGTAGCAAAAAATGGTATTTCAAACAAGTATAGTATAAACTCTTTTTATTACTTAATTGAAAACTACTCACAAAGGAGGTTACAATCGAATTATAAATTGTTAACATGATTACATTAATTATCTTATTCGAATTATGTTAATACTTGTAAATATTGTTAGGGATTCATGATTGTGACTTATGCTAATAAGAAATCAAATTCCTTTCATAGCACTGGTATATGTTATATCATACGATTGAGCTTTGAAAGTGTCAAGTATTTGTTGTACCAAGTGTTATATTACATAAATCTAGATTAATTATTTAACAAGCAAAGTATTAAAAGTGAACAAGATAACAGATACAAAACATGTTAGTATCAAACATTAAAGTTCATATAGATTTTATACTATAATTATTCTTATAACATTAGTGTAACTTTTTCACCTTGACATAATGAACTTAACTAAACATAATGAAAGAGAGAAACACAAATAAACAAGATAAGAACATAAATAAGATATAAGTTAACTAAGTAAAGGAAAGGAAATGAAAGACATAAACAGGAGATTAATGAAAGCAAAACTTAAGCATTACAAAAATATAAAGAAAAAGAGCAAGAATACGATCTTGATCTAAAAACCAAGATGCCTAAATGCATGGCAAACATCTCCTTTTATAGGTCAAAATTTAGAACTATTGATTTGTTGACTAATTATTAAGTGGGTTACCACATTTTGACTTGATGATAATATCCTTATTTTTTTGTCTGATCAAAACATCATCACTAATATCAGAGTTTGAATAGACTATCCTCATGAAAGTTCTAGAAAATTGTCTCAACTTTTCAAAAAGAAAAAAAAAAGGTCATTTGAATTTCTAGAATTTAAGATATAGGAAAAAAAAAAAGTCATTTGAATTTCTAGAATTTAAGATATAGAATGAATACTAAACAGTGTCTAGGTTGTATAATAGATTCAAACTTGAACTTGAAAACTGATTTTTTAAATCTTGGACTTCTCATGAAAGTTTGAGGCCCATATCTTAGGTTTCCATCCATATGGAGCAGACCTCAATACAAGTTCTACATCTCCAGTTATTATCCAATGACCGAATAGTATTCTAGTTTAGACCGAATCGACATTTTTTTCTATGTTTAATCCTCTCCTTGTCTTCTAAATTACAAAAGTTAAACTCATCAATCAATTTTTTTTATTTATGTGATAGGCTTGGATTTAAGATGAGCATTTACCATAAATTAAATGTATTTTATAGTATTAGATATGATATTATAAAACACGCTCTAGTTAAGGAGTTATTGATACTATAAGTATAAAATGATGATATAAAACTTTGATAAAAATACACTTTTAAGCACTAAACACTAGTCTTAGACATGGTTGATTTTTCAACTGCGATCAAGTTATTCTTAGACAATCAATTTTTCTCTTTGAATATTTACTCCTAAAAGAGTGTAAAAACTTGGAACAATTGGAACTTGTTCATTAAATATTTGGTCGATAGATAAATTGAACTTGTCTTTAAGATGAACAATTTGATTATACAACAACTAGATAAAGATATATGCAATGATCTTCCTACTTGGAGCTTGAAGATTAGTGGTGTCCTCTTGTAAGAACTAAATGAGCTAGTTGGAACTAGCTCTAATCTTTAAAGAAATAGTTGTGTTATTCTCCTTTAGTAATTTAAATATCTCCTTATCTAAATCCAATAAATTTCATATTGAAAGTATTGGTGATTGGTTAGAGATTGTTAAATAATTGCTTATGATTAAGTATGTGAAATAAAAAGATCTTATCTTATCCAATATTTTTGTAATAGGAAAAAAATTACTTTGCCATGTAGTTAATCACAATCTTAATAAAATAATTAACTTGCTCCAAGGATTTAAAAGGATATGAAGATGCAACCAAGGATGATCTATATGAGAAGAAATCCATAAATGAGAGTAAACAAAAGGTCGAGATGGGTAGAGATTCATAAAAAAAAGTCTATAAATCCAAAAGAATTTCTTATCTTAACATCACTATAACCTACATAGACCACTAATCAATAGATTATTAATTAAATTTTCTTTAGATTTGAACTGTGATAAACACCTGCTACCTCTAAATCAAATTGATGTAGATTTCACAAATATTTAGTCAAAGTAAAAAATTAGATCAAAGAATGTCAAATAAAAAAAATTTGGTTAAGGTAGTAAATTCACTGTGCACCTAGACACATTGTACTATGAACAAGAATATTGTAACTACTATCTTGCCTTTCCAACAAAAAAACCAATAAGGTTAGTGTTAGATATAGTTTGGTCATTTTTTATAGTATTTATTAGTCATTATAATATTTTTTTGTCATTCTCTTTATTGGATATTCATTTTTTAAATATTTTTTAAGTATAATATAAAAACTAAATTACCCCAAACAAAACTTGTCAACCTTACATCTTGAGGCTTTATCATAATTTCAAATTGTTTTTGTAGTGGATAACAAGTTTGGCTTTGGAGGGCTATTTAATCTTTTAACATTCTTTTATATATTTTTTTAAAAACTCGCTAATAAATAGATGTCATATGTAGCGCCTCCCAACCATCAAATATTGCATTTCAGGGTAACGTTTGAAGCAACTCACAACCTTTTTTCTGTTGGTGCCACTTGTGTATATGAAGGAGTGGTGGTTGAGCTCTGATGAACTTTTTTTTTCTTCTCTCTCTTTTCTCTCTCTTCTCTTTGCAAAAAATATAGATGTGTCATTTCATTTGTATTTTTTCGTCATTCTCTTTATTGCTATTTATTTTTTTAACCTTTTCTAATTGTTTTTTTTTCAATTTCATCTCTTAACATTTGATTTCAATTTTTTTATATCAAATTTAATCAACATTTTTTTATTACTATTTCTTTTGTTTTGGATCTTATTTTATTGTATTTTCTTTTTAATTTCATCCACTAATATTTTTCTAATTTAGAATTTTGCTATGTTATTTTTTAGAGTTTGCCTTGTATATAATTAGTTCCGAACTTATGATCAAAGTCACAAGTTTTGAAAATTAGCATGAGTTGATTTTGGTTTTTTTAGGGCTCATAACAAAGGTCATGAGTTTTGAAAGTTAGTACAAGTTAACTTTAGTTTTTTAGATCATTCTTAAATTATTGTTTTTTTAATTTATTCCCTCAAAATTTGATTTATTGGAATTGGTTTTCATGTTTTTTTCTCTCTCACTCACTTTCCTTTATATGCAGTTATCCTAATCTTGTACCCAAGGTTGCAGGGTTAGTGGGTTAACTTGAGTTGACTTGAGTATTTTTTTCCATTGAGTTTTTTAATTATTTTTTTCTCAGTTTTACCTTTTAATATTAAGTTGTTTGATATTTGAACTACATGTTATTATTTAATTTGTTTTCGATGAACTTTATAGTTTTTTTTTCCAATTCATTTATTGTCGTATTCATTTATATACAGGTTTTTTAACATATTTTTGTAGTTCAAAAAATTTAACAAATCAAAAAGTTTATATACACATATAATTAAATAAATTGAGAATTATATGTGCTAATAAAAAAATAAAAAATCATTAATGACACATAAAAACAAAACTTCAAAAACTAAGAGACAAATATAGATTAAGATATTTAATCTCGAAAGATAGGACTTGATCATGTTTGCTAATTAATCAAACGATAATAGAAATAGATAAACATATTAAATTGATTGAATAAAATAAAAGAAAAAAATAAATAACATGTTAGGCTATACATATTGGAAATATCATCTAAAATAAATATTTGTTATTTTTAAAAATATAGTTTATCTATACAAAAAATAAAATCAAAACCATAGATGAATATGAAAAACCTATCCAAAAATTAAACGCATAACCAAAAAGTCACCATTATTTAAAAGAGGTTTTCTAAATAAAATAAAAGAGAAAAGATGTATTAATGTAAATATAATTAAGTTTTTTTTTAAAGCATTAATTGAAATAAAAAATTAGGGGAAAAAATGGCTTTGCAAGTTAGGCTAGCTCGCCTAGCCCATTTCATTAGGATAGGCCCGTGCGACTGAACCTTTTTTTTCTCTTAATTTATGCCAGGCTTTTATTTAAAAAAATAAACAATGTGTCGCCTGCTGAAACAAACGATGCATCACTTGTTTTGCCCAACTTCTAATTATTGTGGTAGCTGAAAAATCATGGTCTATGTTTTTTTGATCTAAAAACCTGTTTTCAACTAGTTTTTCACCAAAACACTTTAAAAATAATGAAAAATCTATTTATGGCTTTAAAAAATCACCCCAAAAATCGAACTCGACCCGAAATCAAAAATCAATTCAAGCTCAGATCTGTCTTTTCATGAATTTTTAAAATACAAAAACATTTATTATGAACTTTCTTATTCAAATGGAATACGGTGTCAAATGAAATAATTTGACACAAATATCACTTATTTTGATGGTCTAAATTGATGTTAATGACATGTTTTTCTCTCTATCATTAGAATCTGGTAACCCTTTTCTCTTATCTCTCAATCAGAAATAAAAAAATAACAAAAATAAATCTTTATATCAAAATTAAATTGAAATAATTTTAAAGAATTAAAATTATATAATTTGCGTGAGTGTTGAGTTGAAGGACCAAAAAGTATTTTTTCAAAACTTCTAATATATCACTCATATTTGCTGTGTTTTTTATTTTACCCTCTCTTTCAATCCTATTTTTTAATAAGAATTTAAAATTAATTACTCTTTAAATAGGATCTAATAATGTAAAAATAAAGTTTGAGTAATAAATAAAAAAATAAAATTTTCCACAAAGTAAAAATACCAAATATTTTAGATTATAGAATAATATAATAAAGCAGATAAAAAACTTAAAAGATAAATTTTAGGGAATAAAAAGTGTTTATTGGGTCACCAAGCCATCCTATTTATGTAAACAGACACTTCATCTCTCTCTCGTACGCCACGCCCATATCAATAAGAAATAAAAAATCAAGCCATTTTCTCATCATCCAAACAGAGGACACTCTATCAAATATCAATCTAGGGTTTCACTTCTCAACAAGAAGTCTTTTTCATTGATGTTTTTACGATTGCCGCTATGATACTGTCAAGAATCGGTCGCTCTCTCTCTCGCTCTGCTCGTTCAACATTACAAAGAGTAAACGACAAAAAATAAAACCACCATTCTTTTATTTACTTTGTGTTCTTATTTTTTTTTGTATTCTAATTTTTTTTTCTGTGTGCGCTTTAGAACGTAATTACCAAAAGTAATTATCTTCTTAATGCGAGAACTGTGTTAGTTGACGAACTAACTTCGCGATTTGCGGCATTAGAGAGTAATGGCTTGCGCGGATTAGGGATTGTAAGAGGTTATGTATGGTATTCTGGAGCTGGGAAACAGATTGTGTCAAGCACGCAGTTGTCGAATTTGAATTCTATTCTTGCGAACCCTAGGGTTAGACGCTTTTTCTGTAGTGAAGCTCCCAAGAAGAGAAGTAAGTTAGTCATAATTTATTCTCGCTCCTGTTTTTTTGAAATGTTGGTTTGATATTGCGTGCTGATATGTTTTTTTTTTTTTGATGATGGTTGTTGTAGAGTATGAGAATTATTACCCAAAGGATAAGAAGGAAATTCCCAAGGCAAATGAGAGTAAATCGGAGTCCAAAGGTTTGTTTTTGTTTTCTTTTTCTCTCCTATTATTATTATTATTATTGTTATTGATATTGTTATTTTCATTGCTTGTTTTGGTTGTTAATGGGATATGGATTTAATTCAAGGTGGGATCATGTGTATGTTTGATGATGTTGAAACAATCAATTTTTAAGTGCTTGTTGGATTGTTTATTTTTTCTTTTTAGGAAGAGATACATTGCATAGTAGCCAAGGCAATTTTGCTCCCTAAGTGATTTAGGGTCTTTGTTTATTGTTTTTTTCTTCAGTATGGTTTGGGTTGGGGGGGGAACAATTTTATGAGTCTCAAAATGTTGTATTTTCTCTTTATTTCTTTACTTACCTAAATTCTGTTTCAGGAACTTTTAACATGGATATCATCTTGTTTATCCGAACCAATTTCTGCATGAGGCCGGGAGTTTCAGTTTATATTTATCCATCTCTAATTGCATGTCCTTTGTGCTGATGACAGGGACTTTTAATGAAGCCAGGATTTCTACTGTGCATGAACAATGAATGTTGTTTTATATGAAATAACCGCATGACATTGAGGAAGTTTTAACATGGTTTACTTTTTGATAAGGGTTTTGGCAGGGATTTGTTTCATGTTAGTTTCCATTGTGGTCCTGTAGCTGAACATATTTATATTTAACTGTTAACGTCTTTGGGAGTGTCTGCATAACAGCACTAGCATACACCACTAGGAGAGGATGCTACACACATGTTGCTGGGCTTAGGTGTTTCTGAATGATGATATATTTGGGAATATTATTTCTGTATATGATGCGCAGAAGAAAGACAATTGGCGGGTCACTCCTCTAAACTATTGTTGTGATTGGGTGGATAGTTTAAATATTTACTCAGCTTACTAACACATGATAAATGCATGATTATATCTAAATCTTATATTTAGAAAAAAAAAGAGATTCTAAATCTGTAAGAATTTCAGCATTGTTTAATATTATTCAAATATTCTGACATTTGGCAATCCCACACAATAGTATATTTTCATGCTCTATGATTACCATTTTTTTATTATGATTTTCCAGAGGACTCTGGTGGTGCTGGTGGTGGAGATTCCCAGAACACTCTGAAGCAGTTTCAAAATATTATCACTCCTTTATTATTCCTTGCCTTCGTGTATTCTTCAATGTTTTTCAATACTCAGGAGCAAAAGCAGGTTATAATTTCTAAACTACTCTGAGCAGTTGGTGTCTCGTTTCTAATAATAATATAATATAATACAGGAAATAAAATCACTAGACATTCTGTGTTTGAAATTAGTGAGTCTAGAAATGTGCATTATTCAGTGCACATCAAGTTCTCTTGGCTGTAATTCCTCCTAATGCAGCTGTCATTATTGCAGCATAGAGTGCCGTAGACCTCAGTAGTTGAATGTTTCTGATGTGAATACCTGAATATGAAGGTTTAGTTACTTCAGCTTTTAAACAGTGCAACTTCTCTGTACTGTTGGCTTACTGGAAAATCCTAATTGGAGTTTTGCAATTATTGACCTTTAGAGTTCCATGCATTACTAATCATACTTTAATCATTCATATTTTTTTTAATTGATGAAGTATATTTAAAGCACTTGAAATCATCAAGCTTATCCTCATAAAAGTTCGAACTAGCTCCTTCCAATTAGAAAAACTGAACTTTGATTAATTCAACTTTCATATTTCTTTGACAATGGGTTTCTATGCTGAGAAAATTTGGTAACCTAGCTATTTTATTTCAGTCATGTCCTTTGGGGAATGGGATTGTATTGGCGATACTATAATCAGATGAAGATGGACAAGATAGACCGTGCACGTCTCGATTATTGGTGGCTTTCAATTTCTTTAATTAAATATTCTATCAATTGGTATTCTGGGGCTCTTTGAAATAGAGTTTATACGCTTGTATGAAAGGACTGAGTTTATCCATCTTTTAAATTGGGCATAACTGGCTGCTTGTTTCTTATGGATCCCATGAATCCTTATGTTAATTTATCTGAACCCAAATTTGGATCCTTGAACTTATTTGAATTGCTCCTTTTCTTTTGTGCATTTTGTTTCTTTATCTGGATATCTGTCCTTGTCAAGTAAATTCTGATGCCACATTTTCTGTTTCGTCTAAATATCTATTTTCATACCATTTCTTCACCATTTAAGCTGTTTGATATGTTCTTCAGATTAGTTTCCAAGAGTTCAAGAATAAATTACTGGAACCTGGTCTAGTGGATCGCATAGTTGTTTCAAATAAATCAGTTGCAAAAGTGCATGTGAGGAACTCACCGCAGAATGCAAATCAAAGTGGTGATAATGTTAATGGTACTTCTTCCAGAAGGAACGGTGGCCAGTACAAATTCTATTTTAACATTGTCAGTGTTGAATCTTTTGAAGAGAAGCTGGAGGAAGCCCAGGAAGCTCTAGGGATTGATCCTCATGATTTTGTCCCTGTAACTTACGTGAATGAAGTGAACTGGTTTCAAGAGTTGATGAGGTTTGCTCCAACGGCCATGCTTCTAGGAGTCCTGTGGTTCATGGGGCGAAGAATGCAGAGTGGCCTTGGTGTTGGTGGTCCTGGTGGACGAGGAAGCCGTGGAATATTTAACATGGGAAAAGCGCATATTACAAAGCTGGATAAGAATGCCAAAGATAAGGTATCGTGACTCATAATCTAGGGCAGTAAGCTATATATGTTCTGCTATGGTTCTTTTCATCCTGTTCCACAAGGATTAAGCACCGTCTGGTTTGGAAAACATATTGTATGTTGTCAATATTTTGTCCATGTGTCCATATAATGCTTCTTTGTTGTGGAACAGGATTCACAGTGCACAATGCACTATAGTCACTGTAACTGAGTTCTTCCCCACTTTTGGTTGCTTGGATCGTTACAGTTCTCCGATCGTATCTCTTTTCTCTAAAATGATGAAATAAAAAATTGCTCAGCCTTGTAATCCTGGCATGTTTCATATGGCAATCTAGGTATTCTTTAAAGATGTAGCTGGCTGTGATGAGGCAAAGCAAGAGATTATGGAGTTTGTACACTTCCTCAAGAATCCAAAGAAATATGAGGAGTTGGGAGCTAAAATTCCAAAAGGTGCCCTCCTTGTAGGCCCACCAGGCACAGGGAAAACGCTTCTTGCAAAGGCAACTGCTGGTGAATCTGGTGTGCCTTTCTTATCCATGTCTGGGTCTGATTTCATGGAAATGTTTGTTGGAGTTGGGCCATCCAGAGTTAGAAGCTTATTCCAGGAGGCAAGACAATGTGCACCTAGCATTATATTCATTGATGAAGTAGATGCAATTGGTCGAGCAAGGGGCCGTGGAGGTTTTTCAGGTGGCAATGATGAGCGCGAAAGTACTCTTAACCAGTTGCTTGTGGAAATGGATGGATTTGGGACCACCTCCGGTGTAGTTGTGCTTGCTGGCACAAACAGACCTGATATCTTAGACAAAGCATTGTTGAGACCTGGTCGGTTTGATCGTCAAATTACCATTGACAAGCCTGACATCAAAGGCCGAAACCAGATTTTCCTGATCTATTTAAAAAAGCTAAAACTTGATAATGAGCCATCTCATTACTCTCAGCGACTTGCTGCTCTTACTCCTGGATTTGCTGGTGCAGACATTGCAAATGTTTGCAATGAGGCTGCTTTAATTGCTGCAAGGAATGAGAGTGCACAAGTGACAATGAATCATTTTGAGGCAGCCATAGACAGGGTAATTGGTGGTTTGGAAAAGAAGAATAAGGTATCTTGTCCCTTTGCTGCATTTTTTCTTTTTCTACACTAGTTCATGACATGTTGATTGTGTTTTCTCCATACTTCACTCAGACATATATGTATGTACAAGGACATGGCTTAATGCTGTCGGTAGACATGGCACTGCTTTAATAAACTTATCCTGATCATCTTGTATAGACCTTTTTTCCCTTCCTCCTGTGCTGTTCCCAAATGCAAGTGTGTGGGAACTTTAACTGATCTGATGAAGTATTGCATTGAGATGTCTATCTTGTGCTCACCCCCCCATAACCTCCCATGCTTTATGACACATAATTTTTTCCATTTTAACCTTTTAATCTCACTGCTTTCTCCTGTTGTATATCATTCTGAATTATTTCTTCTTAAAACATGGAGCGGTAAGTCAATTGTACTGCAGAATTTATGTTTATCAAGTCTTTCTTAGTTTTATGTTTGAACCCATAAGTTGAAACATGTTGAAGGGAAATCTCTTGCTCTCCATGGTTAATTAATGTCTCTTGTCGACATCGTTTGAAATTCAATATGGTGAACCTGAGATGTTTGTTTTGTCTGGTCCCTGAAAATGCATTTTGTTATCATCATTGGTTAGAAGTTGAGCTAAATTATTTTAATGTTTCATTGCTTAGGTTATAAGCAGGCTTGAAAGGCGGACTGTTGCTTACCATGAATCTGGCCATGCTGTTGCTGGTTGGTTTTTGGAACATGCTGAACCCTTGCTTAAGGTAACAATTGTTCCACGGGGTACTGCAGCACTGGGTTTTGCTCAGTATGTTCCCAATGAAAATCTTTTGATGACCAAAGAGCAGCTTTTTGATATGACTTGCATGACACTTGGTGGTAGAGCTGCTGAGCAGGTATATACCAATCCCTCTCATCCTCTTTTTGTTCTCCACAGTATGATCTCATGTTAGTGAATCAGGACTTCTTGATAAGTTGGATTTTTGATCTATCAATACAACTTTTAACATATATTTAATAAAAATGCATGTTGCTTTAGTTTTAAGGGTTAAAATGCTTAAAGATCTCCTGAACTATAGTTTGCTTTGATTGACACCCCCTATTTTTATTTTTTTCTATCTTTTGATTTTAGTACCTAAACTATGAGGTGTTTGGATTGTGACCCCCTCTTTTAGGTTTTGACCATGATTAGTGGCGATGCCACCACCAAATGAAAGGTTCAATCGATGACCAGGACTAGTGATGATACCACCACCAAATGAAAGGTTCAATCGATGCTAATTCTTGCATACCAATTTTAAATCCAAGCATTACTGAGATTGACTGTTTTAAGACTTGGACATTTTAAAGCAATCAACTAAAAACTCAATTTTTCAAGTTTAAAAATGGTTTTTAATATCAAAATGTTGTTTGGGAGCTTGAAAGGATTATTTTAGTGATTTTTTAATTTTATTTAGTGGTTGTGAAGGTGGAGTTTCAATGGTGAGTGGTGTTAGAAGTTCTAATCCAAACACATCATAGTTCCTGTAATAAAATCAAAAGAAAATAAATATAATTGGTGACAATCAAAATGGTCTATAATTAAGCTGGTCTTTATACAATTTAGCTAGTTTGAAGTATTGAATGAAGATTCCTTAACGTTGTGACCATCTAAATTTATTGTATGACCCAGGACTTGTACATAAATAAGTTTAAAATCTCAATCAGTTCTTAAATGCATGCACTTTATAGTCTTGAATGTGTTCATTTAGATGTGTGCTGAAGCTTTTAGCTTCTTGAATTAAAGAAAATGAGCCTCCAATCGAAGACCTCAAAACGTGATGCCTTTTGTGCTGTCAAGTTGCACCATGAACTAGTAGTCTTGTGTATTATCATATAAAGGAGTTGCTACATCATTTGTGAGACTACTTTTTTTTTTTTTAGAAAAAAATCACAATACTTTTCTTAATCGTAATGTTGGTTTTCATTACTAATTAAATATCTGCTATTCAAAGTCATTAAAATTTAAAAACAATTCTGTATTGTGCTATACATGTTTTCTTTATTCCTGATGTTTATTTTTAGTTTTGTTTTCTTTTGACATCTCATTGACGAGTGATGCATAAAAACTGTGTCGAAGTTATATGAGGAAGCTCTTCACAAGATTTGCCTATGCATATTCTTAATGTTGTCATAACATTTGTGAAATGTATGAGGTGTAAGGCTTAATAGATCTTGAGTTTACTTTATAGGGTCAGTTTTCAACATCTGGTCCCTTGCTTTTTTTGTTAAAGAGAACCATGTTTTAATAGAACATGTAGTTTCTAGTAGCCATTGTTTCAAATCGTGGTTGCGGTTGCATTTGATATAATCTTTTCCCCCTCTTTTTACATCTATCAGTCTTTTTATCTGATTTGCTCGCATCATGGGTATTTTTATTTTAGCTATAGGAACTGTGCTTATTGCACCATTTAATGGAATAGTTTTTTAAGGGCAAGAACTTCACTCTTTAAGATTTTGTATAATGTAAATGGTGCTGTAATTTACCTATGGCAGGTTTTGCTGGGAAAGATCTCAACTGGAGCCCAAAATGACTTGGAGAAGGTCACTAAGATGACCTATGCCCAGGTGGCAGTGTACGGTTTTAGTGATAAAGTGGGACTTCTTTCCTTCCCTCAGAGGGATGATGCGTTTGAGATGAGCAAGCCCTACAGCAGTGAGACGGGAGCAATTATAGACAGTGAAGTAAGGGAGTGGGTGGGCAAGGCATATGACTCTACCGTGAAGTTGATAGAGGAGCACAAAGAGCAAGTGGCACAGATAGCAGAGCTGTTACTTGAGAAGGAGGTCCTACATCAGGACGACTTGGTTAGGGTTCTGGGAGAACGACCATTTAAAACTAGCGAGCCCACAAATTATGATAGGTTTAAGCAAGGATTTGAACAAGATGACAAGGAGGCAGCAGCAAAGGGTGAGACCTTCGATGATGATGGATCATCACCGATGGAGCCGCAGGTTGTTCCTGCATAGTGATTACAAAAAGACAAGTGTAAATGGTTTATTTTATTTTTTCAAATTTTAGTGCTCACTACACCTGGAACCAAAAAAAAAAAAAAAAAGGGTGTAAGATTCACTAAATGTGCTCATGCTTTGTTGAGGGTTTTCATTAAATTCCTAGCATGATAAACATGTGAAAAGCTTCGACACAGCATATAAATCTAATAGATGCGAAGGTTTTAATCTACTTTCTTGCGTAGAAGCTCAGAAGCATTCTTGAAGTTGTCTTTTTTTATCAAATTATAATTAATTCATTTATTTCAGGAAATCGTGTGTATAATAAAGGACCCCTGCTAACCCTGATTGAGTTCAAATTTTTGGGATCTAATGAGTAGCGTAAGGGCAGTGGATGGACTGTGGCCGCGTGCTCTTTTTTCACTCTTGTCACGAACGTGAAGTTCTGCTTTATGCGCTAATTGGTGCCTCTCAAAGAGATCTGAAGCGGTTGTGTGGTCTCCCAAGAAAATATCCTGTGTGATCATGAAGCCTGATATATTCTACAAAAGATCAAGAATTACATGCAGGTTTTTTTTTTTAATAAAAAACGTAATTTAGTAGAGGATATAACATAGATAAAAATAAAAATATTTGAAAAATAATATATTTTTATATTTTTATATAACTACAAATTAGATTATCAATTTTAATAAACAACGTTAATAAGAATAATGGTTAAATCACTAATAGAAAGGTTGATTTTGTTATTAACTAAAATCCTAAACTACCCTAACTCCAAATCAAACCCTAAAGTGTCATAATCCCATATTACCTTTAATCAAAATCCTTAAACTATCTTAACTCTAAATTAACTCCTCATAAAACCCTTAACTTAATCTTCAAACCTCTAATCTCTAACCACACTAACCCTAACCTTGAACCTAAAATTTTAAAATCCAAAGCTTTAAATCTATAATTCCTAACCTTAAATTTTAAATTTTAAAATCTTAAATTCTAACATGAAAATCCAAACCCTTAAACTCTAAACTAAAACCTCAAATAAGTGTAGCATGATAGTTGGTGTTATAATAATAATTGCTGTGATATTTTAACATTATTTTTATTTGTTAATTATAACTGTAATGATAATTTAAGTAATTTTTAAAAGTTTTTTTTATTAATTATAAAGATAATTGATGTCGATTATAATAGAACATAACAATGTGCTTTTCTAACTTGTAAATACTTGATTTAAAATTATTAAAAACCTATTTGCAATGTTCACATGCTTAACTATAAATTAAGAATTTAAATTCTACTTATCTAAAATAAGTACGTAAGATAATATTAAAAATTAATTGATAATTGGCCAAAAAAATATTAAAATAATAATAATAAAAAAACCTTACAACTACAAAATAATACAACATAATTATACACAATATAATAACACATTTAAGCTATCTATATTTGTGACAATGAGTGGATGAGCCCAATTCATCAATAATATGACTTTCAATTGTCTGTGTGGTCTCATCCTCTAAGACAATATCAACTAGATTTAATGTCTCTCCTGACAACTCAAATATAGTATGACATATCTTACATCAAGAAGATGCATAATAATGATAATGTTCATCATCATCTTTAAGATCACGAAGATCAGCCGTAATGCTTCGACCATCGTGTAACAACTAGCCAATATAATATTAAATAAATACATTTATTAATCAATAAATAAAACACATCAGTTTTCATTAAGCCCATAAAAAATAAAAAATACTTTCAATATTTTAATCCAATGTGCATGCGGCTCATACTCCATCTCATTACATGGCGAATCTGCGCTAAGTTTGATGTAAAGATTTGGCATGTTATACTTAAGTATGAGTCCATATATTTGTTCTTGAAAATTATAGGATGCATCTCCCTAAATATCACATCTCTTTATGCATCTCACATCGATATGTACTGGAAATGGTGGATCATCCAATTATAATTGGTGTACTTACCCAATTAATTAAATACAACTTATCGCTTGCATATGTCACACAATATGTTTTGTTAAAAGCTAAATTATCACATTACACGATCCAGGAAATGCATATTAATAAGCTTAAAAAATATGAGGGGGTCACTGATGTCCATAAGTCTATGGTCACTTCGCATATAATAGGAGCAATTGACAGATCATCTTCCGAATAAAGATTCGACACAAGTTATTTCAACATCAACAATGTAATTTATTGTCACATGTTCCAACATCAACAATACAATTATTCCCAATATTTTCCAACATCAACCTATGTAAGTATTTCTCAACATTCCCAACATTAACCTATTTCAATCACCATAAATAATATGATTTATCCAAACATTTTCCAACATCAATAATGCATTTTATCCTAATATTTTCCAACATCAACATATGTAATTACTACCCAACATTTTTTAGCATCAATCTATTTCAATCAACATCAAAATAAAATTTATTCCAACATTTTCAAATATCAATAATACAATTATTTCCTAACATTTTCCAACATAAAAAACTCTCAACATCAACAACTTAGTTTATCCTAATATTTTCCAACATCAACCTATGAAACTATTTCCTAGCATCATCTAACTATATATGTGACATCTTTGTCTTATTATTCAATAGAATGGACTTTTATTAACCTTAATCGGTTTCTCATATGGAAGGTTTTATGTATACTTGAGGACCAATATATTCATTCCAATCTAATTCATCAGGTAAAGGATAGAATAGAGTCCCATATATGTTATTTTACATTTAAACACTATAATACGGGTAAACATGCTAGGTAACTGATACGACTAAAAGATTGATGTCTTTACTCAAGTATAAGAGTGTCGAAGTAATAAATAATCCAGCAAGACCGAGGTTGAAT
>NW_011500267.1:173980-180001 GCF_000495115.2 Populus euphratica
AAGAAGAAGAAGTTAAAGAGAACTTTGAAATGTAAGATTAATTTAAGGATTAAATAATGATAAAAATAAATGTCAAGGTTAGATGATCCATTAATGGTATTTCAAAGAAGTACAATATAAACACTTTTTATTACTCAACTAGAAACTACACATAAAGAAGGTTCTAATTGAATTATAAATTATTAACATGATTACATTAGTTATTTTATTCGAATAATGTTAATACTTGTAAATGTTGTCAGGTATTCATGATTATAACTTATGTCAACAAATCAAATTCTTTTCATAGCACAGGCTATACCATATGGTTAAGATATGAAAGTGCCAAGTATTTGTTGTACAAAGTGTTATACAACGCATATATAGATTAATCATTTAACAAGCAAAGTATTAAAAGTGAACAGGATAACATATACAAAATATGTTAGTATCAAATATTAAGGTCTATATTAAGTTTATACTATACTTATTCTTACACCATTAGTGTAATCTTTTCACATTGACATAATAAACTTAACTAAACATAATAAAAGAGAGAAATATAAATAAGATAAAAGTTAACTAAATAAAGAAAAGGAAATAAGAAGTATAAATAAGAGATTAATAATATAAGCAAAACTCAAGCATTATAATAAAGAGAAAGCAAGAATACGATCTTGATCTGAAAACCAAGATACCTAAATGCATTCTTTTATAGGCCAAAATTAAAAACTATTGATTTATTGACTAATTGTTGAGTGAGTGGCCATATCTTGACTAGGTGACAATCTTTATCTTTTTGTCTGAACAAAACATCATTGCTAATATTAGAATTTGAACATATTTGATTCATAAAAGTTCTAAGAAATTATCTCAGCATTCCAACAAAAAATAATTGAGGTTATTTGGACTTGTAGAACTCATGATATGGGATAAACACTAAAAAGTGTTTGGACTGCAGGACAGATTCAGACTTCTCCGTTGTTACTAAGATTTGAACTTCCAAATAGCAAAATTGAGTCTTACATTA
Organism: Populus euphratica; assembly: GCF_000495115.2. NCBI lineage: Eukaryota > Viridiplantae > Streptophyta > Magnoliopsida > Malpighiales > Salicaceae > Populus > Populus euphratica. Next base: position 174,990 of record NW_011500267.1, read on the forward strand.
CGCATGAATGTTTTAGGCCTATGTCTTAGCTTTCCATCCATATAGATCAGACCCAAATCCAAGTTCTACAGCTCCAAATATGACCAAATGACTGAATAGTGTTCTAATTTGGACTGAACTAGCATATCTTTTCTAAGCTTCACCCTCTCTTTGTTTTCTCAATTTCAGTAGTTGAAATCATCAATTAATCATTTGATTTATGTGATAGGCCTAAATTTAAGATTAATATTTACCATAATTAAATGTATCTTATTGTATCATATTTGTTGTTATAAAACATCCTTTAGTTAAATAGTTATTGATACTTTCAGCGCAAAATACTGATATAAAACCTTGATAACTTTTAAGTATTAATCACGCCCCCCAACTATCTTATTACTAGTTTCTAGTAATCAAAGCATTAAAAGAGAAAAACCAATTTGCAAGTTCCACAAAGTAAGACATTCATTATTCAATTTCCATTAATCTATTCAAATAAATAAACTCTCATTAAATTTATATATATGCTTAATACCTCTTTACTAAGATATTAATAAATTAATTTTTTTATACACAATATATCAACACATAGTTATGAGACTTTACTTGGATGAAAACATAATTTTGTTTTAATGTTTAAGGTTAACTTCCTTGGATTGAGATTATTATCTTCTATATATATATATATATATATATATATAAACACAATACATCTTTAACCCATGTAATGAGCTTTTAGTTATTGACTCCCAGATTAGTTGGTCTCAGGGCATTAGGTGTTGAGACACCCTTTCAAGTTTAATAACTCGGGTTACAGATACTGAAACATAGATAGTAAAATGTTTGTTTCCTTTAAAATTTTCTCCTCAACCCATGTAACAATTATTGGGTTAATAACTTGCAAATCAGTTGACTTTAGGGTATTAGCTTTAATATATATATATAACACAATACATCTTTAACCCATGTAATGAGCTTTTAGTTATTGACTCCCAGACTAGTTGGTCTCAGGGCAATAGGTGTTGAGACACCCTTTCAAGTTTAATAACTCGGGTTACAGATACTGAAACATAGATAGTAAAATGTTTGTTTCCTTTAAAATTTTCTCCTCAACCCATGTAACAATTATTGGGTTAATAACTTGCAAATCAGTTGACTTTAGGGTATTAGATGTTAAAACACTCCTTCAGGCTTAATATCTTAGGTTAGGGAGCCTACGAAACCAAACTTATCTATATTTATATTATCATTAATTTTTTTTTGAAAATTATATACTATTCATTTTCCTTAGTTGTTACATTTAATAAAAGAACATAAATAATGTAATAATCCAATCTGCAACCTGCAATCATATGTCAAAGTGTGTGTGTGTGAAAATAAAGGTTTAATAATACTTATTAAATGAGTATATAAGCAAAATTAAGTGATAACAATGCGAGAGTTTTTAAATCTGAATATTTAAAGAAGTATTTTGATAGATCTTGTTAAGAATGTTCACTAAGATAAGTTTCAAGAGTCACTTTAACAAATGTTTTTTTTATTTTACCATTCTAGTAATAACAGTTTTGCAAATAATTTATGAAATAGAAAATATAGTTAGTTAATTTTTTTATATTACTACCCTCTCCCCCCCAACCAAAATGAGACATTGTCCTCAATATTCTAATGTAGAAAGATAGAGTATAAAAGACATCACCTAAAACACTGAATACTAATAAACTTGAAACATACTTAAACAAATATAAAAAATAACAAAATAAAATAATATGCTATTAGTAAAACCAAAAGACACAAGAATTCACAAACAAAGGCTCAAATCCAATCTAAACCTTTTACGGCTTTTCTTAGTTGACCAATTTATATGACTCATGGAGGGGTCCATTATAAGGATGAAATATTGTAGTTGGTCAATCAATTGTTCAACAGTAGCAGCAAATATTATAATTTGTCATGCCGAAGATTTTAGAAATTTCTGTTTCATAGTATGATTAAGAAAAGATAATAACTTATTATAAAAATCATTAACATTTAACAAACCTATGAGTTTAGTATGAATGTGCAGTTGGACTCAAGAGGAAACATGAAAGATCTCTTCTAATGTACCTAGACCATCTGGTAAGGTAATGAAGGCATCAACATGTTTAAACATTGTATTAATTCAATTAGACATTATGGAGACATGTAGTTTCTCTCCAATTGTTTTTTCAATGATGTCTCTATTTGCTAAAGTTTTGGGGATGACCCCAAAAATTTGATTACTTCTAAAAAATACAGCTATTGACACTCTTCTATTAACCCAAGGCTGCCTTCCCCATACCCTAAATGAATCTTTCGTTCAGCTAGTACCTGACCAAGATGATTCGCTGATTCTAAAAACTCCATTTCCTTTCCAGGACTAGATCTACCAAAATCACAAATGTTTCTTATATGATGAATTGAGAAACCTGTAATTTCTTCACACTTTTATATCTGTTGAATATATGGATTGAGTAGAAATAAAGAGAAGGAAGAGAAGATTTTATAGATGAGAAATTGAAAATGCAATTATACCACCTATATGTAGGTCAACTAGAGTCTCATACCCTCTCTCTCTTTATTTGTTTATTTATTTTGAAAAATAATATGTATGTACAGGTAATTATGATTGTGGTTCACATCTTCTCTTGGTTTTACATCCAAGAATAGCTTAAACGCCCTTTATAGGTCTGGGATAGACTTTCCATCTAGTTTTCTTAAAAACTGGCAAACATGGTCTTTTTTAGTTAGATTTCCAAGACTATATCGAGCATGTTCTTTATAAAAATAAGGTCATAGGTCATGAAATGTACAATGCACATCTCCACCAGGATACGTCTCAAAAGTCATAGAAGATTATTTGGTGATTCCGTATGTTTTGAAATAATTCCTGAATTTTGACAATTCTCACAAGCTTTGCAGAACACATGTGTGTCTGTGAACATGGTGGACCAATAAAATTCATATTGTAAGATTTTTGCAGTCATCTTTTTTGACGAGAAATAACTCCCACACGCCTCAGAATGACAAAATTTAACAACACTACTTACCTCATTATCGTGAATGCATCTTTGAAATATTTGATTAGGAAATATTTGAATTATTTGAATAAGTAAAGTTTATCCTAATAAAAGTTTTGCACGTCGCTAAAAAACTTTCTTTTCTTTTCGGTACTCTAGTGAGATGGAAAAAATCCTAAAGCAAGAAAATTGATATTTTTAGTAAACTAAGACATTGAACTAAGATAAAGTAAGAATTGTTTAGGAAAGTAATCATTGATTGGTGTGATGTCGGATGTCGAATCTGTTGTCACTCTTGATAAAAGATCCACATCAATATTTTTGGTGCCTTTTTTATTCGTGATTTCTTCCTGAGAATAAATCATTTGTAAATCTTCAGATTCATCCAACTCAATTTTACTCAAAGTAGATTTAAGTTGATCATAAACTAATTCTTCGATAAAATCTACTTCTTGTAAATCATTATCATCTTTAGGTTGCTAGCAAATGATAAAAATATTCATCTCCAATTTTATTTTTTGATAGCTTCACCAATCCATTTCTACAATTAATCAATGCGTTAAAAGTTGCAAGAAATGGATGTCTAAAATAACAGGAAATGAATTATTTGTATCAATAGGTTGTGTGTCCAAGAAAATAAAATCCATAAGATATATGAATTCATTAACTTGTACTAACACATCTTTAACTGTTCCTCTATGTATTTTTACAGATCTATTAGCAAGTGAGAGAGTTAAAGAAGTGGGTTTTAACTTACTTAGATTAAGACTCTGAAAGACTAAATATAGAAATAAATTCACAATAGCTCCAAGATCAAGTAAGATTATTTTAATTTTATGTTCTTCAATAAAGCAAGAAATTGTAGGACAACTAGGGTCTTTATATTTCAAATCATTATTGTTCTGAATGATACTTACTTGTTCTACTAAAAAGACTTTCTTTTTTACATTTAGTTTTCTCTTCAAAGTGCATAGAATTTTTTAAAACTTTAGCATAAAAAGATACTTGTTTAATAGCATCCAATAAAGGTATATTTAGCATAAAAAGATACTTGTTTAATAACATCCAATAAAGCTATATTGATCCTTACCTATTTGAAAGTATTAAAGATTTTAGAGTTGTGATTGACTTTTCTTTGTTTGGTCATAACATGAGAAAATAGAAATACTGGTGGAAAATCAGTCTTTTTTTTGCAATGTTCAGATTCAACCCCTTCCTTACTCTCAAAGATTAACTTATCATCTTTCTCACAAGGTTTAAGAGTGGGTTTTTCAATAACCTTACCACTACGAAGAGTGATGACTGATTTGATTTGATCCATGTGTTGACCTCTAGAACTACTTGTATTTACATTGTATTGTACCTTGGGATTTTGCTATAGTTGAGATGGAAACTTACTTTTCTCTTGAAAACTGAGAGCAAATATTAATTTTAGAAGAGTATCTTTAAAATTTATCATGCTATGAGCAAGTTGAGTATTGATTGTCTCTTGCTTTTCAATGAATGCATGTAATATTTCCTCAAGATTTTTTCTAGGAAGTGGAGCATAAGGAGGTGCATAACTATGAGAATTTTGAAAATTATGGTGTGCTTGAAATGATGGTAGTGAAATTTGTGTATTATTATTATCACTCTTCCAACTGAAATTTGGGTGATTCCTCCAACCAGGGTTGTATGTTTGGGAGTAATATTTATGAGTATCGGTGATGATTGAACCTTTAAAAACTGTTTAAAGCATAAACTTGTTTATAGAGGGATTCCCTAAAAGAAGGTAAAGTTGGACAGTCATTGAAGGAATTCCCTAAAAGAAGGTAAAATTGGACAGTTATTGGTTGAGTGTTCATTAGTTTCATAGATTTGACACATAATGTCTTGAATAAATTTTAATTCACCACTTTTTTTTAATTCTAGTGCCTCAACTTTTCTAGCTAAAGATGCAAACCTGGCTTGGAGGTCGTGATCTTCCTTAAGGTTATACATACCTCCACTAGATGTTTG
>NW_011500267.1:182504-195559 GCF_000495115.2 Populus euphratica
TTAACAACAAATCAAGTTCCTTTCATAGCATAGGTGTCAATTATACCATACGGTTTGGCTATGAAAGTGCCAAATATTTGTTGTACCAAGTGTTATACAACAAATATCTAGATTAATCATTTAACAAATAAAGTATTAAAAGTGAACAAGATAATAAATACAAAACATGTTAGTATTAAACATTAAGGTTCATGTTGAGTTTATACTTTACTTATTCTTACACCATTAGTGTAACTTTTTCATTTGACATGATAAACTTAACTAAATATAATAAAAGAAAGAAACATAAATAAACAAGATAAGAACATAAATAAGATAAAAGTTAACTAAGTAAAGAAAAAGAAATGAGAAGTATAAACTAGAAATTAATATAAACAAAACTTAAGCATTACAATAAAGAGAGAAAAAAAAACATGATCTTGATATGAAAACTAATATACCTAAATGTATAGCAAATACCTTCTTTTATAGGCCAAAATTGAGAACTATTGATTTGTTAACTAATTGTTGAGTGGATGACCATATCTTGACTTGATGACAATCCTTATGTTCTTGTCTGAACAAAACATTATTGCTAATATCAGAATTTGAATAGACACAATTCATGAAAGTTCTAGAAAATTGTCTCAGCTTTCTAACTAAAACAATTGAGATCATTTGGACTTATAGAACTCAATATATGGGTTGAACATTGAAAAGTGTCTAGGCTATAGGATAGATCTGGACTTCTTTATTGTTGCTAAGTTTGGACCTTCAAACAACAGAATTGAATCTTACATTTTCATGAATATTTTATACCTATATCTTAGCTTTCTGTCTATATAGAATAGACTCAAATCCATGTTCTATAACTACAGATATGACCCTATAACTGAACAGTATTCCAGTTTGGACTGAACCAACATCTCTTTTTTAGATTTCACCCTCCCTTTGTTTTCTCAATTTCAGTAGTTAAACTCATCAATCAATCTTTTAATTTATGTGATAAGCCTGCATTTAAGATGAATATTTACCATAAATTAAAGGTATCTTATAGTATTAGACTTGTTATTATAAAACATGCTTTAGTTAAAGAGTTATTGATACTTCAAACACAAAATGCTGATATAAAACCTTGATAAAAATACACTTTTAAGTACTAATTAGTAACATTAAAATAATTTTTTATACAACATGCAAAAACATATGAATAAGGTTGATGAGAACTCTGCTATTTATTATATATGCATATTTCTTATGCCAACTTAAATATTTTTTGACACCTATTTTATATATGATTTTTAGATCTAAGTATGTTGGCATACAATTCTAGTTGAACAACAAAATGCTATAATGTCCTATATCATCAATCTTTTAGTCGTGTCAAATGTCCCATGTGGGATGTAGTCATATGCATTCTCTTTTCATGTAACAAAATAAGCATTAGTTATATAAAATGTCGATTCAACTAAGAAAAGAAAAAGATCATGCAGCTTTCAAAACATGATTGAAAGATTCAAAAAGGATTTGTTGTTATATTGCCTTATTGGTGACCCTTATCATAAAAAATGTCATTTTTTCTTTTGGTTCATGCTCAAGCTCTTTCTATCTTGGTTGGCTATTGTTGATATCATCAAACCATGAATTAAATTTATGCTTGAAAGCTTTATAACAATATTAAGTAAGTTTTTTTTGGCTAATTGTTTTTGAATTTGTGATTGGAGTTACTTGCTAGATGTCTAATACAATATTAATGATATTGAATCGAATTAGGCTAAATTTTTATAATTCCATTTTTAATGCCATCATGTCTATTTAATATTATAAAAAATACTACTATAATCACTTGTAACGTGATATTGAAGGAAAAGGAAGAACTATCTCCATTCGATATTATTTTCTTCTTAAATTAGTGCATAAGCCAAAGATAAAATTCTATTGTTTGCATCAAAAGCAATCGCAATCAACAACTTTCCACTAAACCTTTTATATAAATAGGAGCCATTTATATTGATAATTAGCCTACAAAATTTGAATTCTAACATGAATACTTTGTTTTTATTATTTTATTTTATTTACTTAATGTTGAATAATTATTTTTAATTTGAGTTTGTTCTAACCAAGTAGACATTGTTTAAGAGTTTATTTCATTATTAACTTTATATTAGTTGATTTCCATTTTTGGCCTATTAGCTTGCCACAAAAAAACAGTTCATTAGAGTTATTTAATGAAGACTTTATAATGTTTTTAAAGATGCAAATTTCAACAGCTTATTGATAGTAAATATAAGTTTTTTTCTTTGATTGTTTGTGGAAAAATCATCATTTCTTTGCAATGACATATATCATACATCTTATTTATTAACAATTATCTGATTTTATGGTGTCATTTGTATACTTTAGGTTTTTAGGTATAGAGTTATCTCTAGGTCTAAGTTAATTCCAACACTTTTGATTTTATATATATAGTTATCTTTAGGTCAGATTTTTATCAAATCTAGTTTTTAGCTTTCTAGATTATATTTTAATTTTGTTGGAAATTGTCTTACGATGTAATTAAAAGGGTCACATTATTTTTGCACCACTTAGATCCATGTCATCACAATTGAAAATAAAAACTTGAAGCATAGCGTGGACAACATTACTAATATAAATAAAATTTTATTTTTGTTTAAAAGATTTAATTTTTGTTTTTAAAGATCATTTGGTATTATAATAATTTTTGGTTTTTTCCTAATTATAGATAGAGAAAAAATTGAATGATTAGCCAAATAATTTTTTTCCCATATTACATTTTAAATTTTAAATCTTGATTTTGAAAAAAATTAAAATAACATGCTTTTCATTTATGTAAATCTATTATTTATTTGTTTTATATATAATTTATCTTACGTTAGTTTTCATTAAATATATTTTTAAAATATACTCTTTTAAAATAATTATAATTTTTTTAAATCTATTATTTTAAAAAATAATTATAAAAACGACCCCAATATAAGATGATTGATAGCCATGGGTAACTTTGCAAGAAGCGGGTGATAAAAACGGTGTCGTACTTTAACCAACGTGGTTGGATGTTGAGAAAAGGAATATATATCCTATCGATCTGGTTTGGCTCGCCGTAGCCAAACGAAACACTGGAAAGGGGAGAGAGATGTTTGCTGCTGCTGCCATCGCCGCGAGCTCAGCTGGTTTCAATATTTGTGGAAACCAGCTGACAAGGAGAAGCATTTCATTGAGAAGAGTAACTGCAAGGCACCGCTGCCAGGCTGTCAATAATAATAAAAAATTAGAATCAGAATCGCACCAAAACGAGCAACAACAAGGTGCTCTTCATTCCTCTCTCTAATTACTCTTCCCTACTTAGCCTATTATAAAAAAAATAAAATGATTAATCTTCAATCAGACGAGGAGGAGGATCATGTTGAAAACAGTTTAGGAGTTGAAGCTGCATTATCCATGCTCAGATTCTACAAAAGTAAGTTAACTTGTCATCGTAATTATTGCTTTAATCTGTTCTTGTAATAAATTTATAATAATCTTACAAGCAGGGGAGATATCGCCGCTGTTACCAAATAGTTGTAGATATGTACCCACCTGTAGTGAATATTCCATGGAAGCTTATAAGAAATACGGTGTCGTCAAAGGCACCGTCTTGACTGCCTGGCGTCTTTGTCGCTGTAATCCACTTGGTAATGTATTCTTTGTTTTGCAGATCGTGTACATTTTTGTTCTTAATTAATTCTGATCGAGTTTTAATTTCTTTTGTAGGTGGGTCTGGCTTCGATCCTCCGCGATGGTTTGATGAGGATCCTCCTTTTCAAGAAGATTGAGATGAGACGAGAGAGCCAATTTTAATGTTTTCCACTGCCTCCTGAAGTAAGCTTCTTCTTTTTTTTAAAAAAAAAACACTCGAGTTTTATGGCTTCGCCGTAACTTGTTATATAATAATTTTATAGGGAATCATTTATAAAATATATCATCTTTTATTATTCTTTATTTTTCAGGCAGGCGTCAAAGAGGGGGATGTTATTATTCTTTATTTTTCAGGCAGGCGTTAAAGAGGGGACTGAGGACTGTGTCGATACAGAAAATAGAATTTCATTGAAGGTTAAAGATGCACTCTTCAGATTTGCACTAATGGTACTGATTCCTTATCTATATCATTAGGTTTCTAGATTCCAACACCTTTTCTTTGTGTATATAAATCGTTAACAAAGAATAGCTTAGCTGATACAGTCATGTGGTTTTATGAGAGTGTTAAAAACAAGCATTTAGTGAAGCTATTCAGTGTTGTTTAAGCTGCCCTTAGAACACCATTCAGTTTGTGGCTGTCTGATTGAAATACTGCATTCTCTTTTAACACTAATAGTTTCCTAGTCTGATAGTCTGAAATGTAATCATTCTGTTGTATATAAATGGTGTAGCCCACCACTATCGTATTGTCTGCGTCCCAGGTAATTTTTTTTTTTGTCTTCTTGGAGGCTAGTGTTTTCTTATGGACAAAAAACATGATGAGTTAGTTGAAACCTGAAACGATGTATGATTGGAAGCTTGGAGCACCATTTGATCTTGAAACGCCTTCTCCCATGCTTCTATGCCCATGTTTTAAGGTAACCTGTTCATATAATGGCATTTACTGGGGTTTTGAACTTTAAAAAGAAACATGCTCATTTGTTAAAGTTGTCATTCTTAAAGTTTGCGTTGAGGATTCTCATTGTCACAGTCTCTTGGTTTATGTTAGAGCTGCTGCCTCTGATAAAGAATTTATTTATGATCATGATTGAGGTGATTAACCTAAAATGGTCAAAAGGAATAGAACTCCACTATTTTGAACTCATTTTAGAAGCAACTAGGTTAAGCTGTGAAAACACACCCTTTAAAGTATGCATTTTAAGCTTTTGGTTTTGATCACTAACCCTTTTAAAATTTGATTTTAACCTCTTCAGTAAGCCTGTATCTACTATTTGTGTAATTGTGGTAATGATATTGGGCCTTGCATGTTCCCCACCAATAATTGCAATTTCCAGCCATTCCAATGAACAGAAATAAAAAGCACAGCCTTCTCATCACCTTATCATAAATCACAATCTTCCTGAAATCCAAAGAACCCCCTCACATTTGCTTAGATTTTTCACCACGCTTGTCATCAGAGTCCAGTAAACCATAATCTTGTTGCACCTCCAAATTGTATACCTTACTGGTTGTGGTCATTGCATTTATTGAGAGAAACAGAGAAGAGGTGGCCAGTATAAGGTGCTTTCCTTGTCTTGAACGAAATGGGGAAGTTGGGCTAGGATTGGGGCATGGAGGGGAATGTTTAGGATAAGGGTTAGTGACCTATTAGAGAGTTCTCAGTTTTAGGGCGTGGGAGAGAACGAGCCGTTGTTATGAAGACCGAATAAAATGATTTAAACTAGTTTTTTCAATCACTAAAATGTCTAAGAAAAAACAGATGCTGTGGAAATAGTTTGAAGTAACATGCTTGTGAACAGAAGTGGTTGGAATGATAAGAATGCTCTCCTCTCTAACTTGATGCTGGGAAAAAAGAGATTTATAAGAAAATTAAGAAGAAAATGAAGCTAGGAGGAAAAAAGAAAGGAAGAAAATGAAGCTAGGAGGAAAAAAGATAGAGAAAGAGAAGGAAAAGGAAAGAATAAGGGTTGGAAAAGTCTGGAACTTTGTAAATTTTATTCAATTTAAATCTATATAACATTTAGAAATATATTATTTACGCATGCAACATAAACTATATTAATTGGAATGGGAAATCTTTCCTTTGAAAACAAATTCCTTCCTTGCTTTCTAGATATGCTAACATAGGAAATCGATTTGAGACTGAAGATAAACCAAATCTCCTTTCAACACTCGTTGCAACCTCTCTCACCAGGCATGCAAAGATGATAGTGTTCATCATAATTTCTTCCATTTTAATGAATAAAATCGTTAGATTTTAAATATTAAAAGAAAGTTGGTTAGGTTAAGTTGCTGTGAACCTAATAGATGTTAGTTTTCATGGTTGTTATGCTGCTTTGGTTCTAGGAGTTGTGATTCCTTGTTATGGATAATTAATATCATAGGTTTTGACTAAAGCAATATGAGTAGCTATTGTCTATTGTAGTGTGTTTAAATTGTTTCACAGGTGCCATTACTATGTTAAAAAGATTGAAAATATATAAATCAAATCTTCATCTGTTTTGCTTAATAAATTAAATAAACAATCCCTTTCCCCTTTCACTTCATCCATCCTTCCCTCAATTGCTCTGGGAAAATTCCAGCTTTTATAAGAGTTTAATTTACTCGATTCCTATTCATTTTCTTCCATTTCGGACCGAATAAATTACAACTTAGTCCGTGCAATCATAAAAAAATAAATAAATTAAACCTACTAGTATAAAAGAATAATTAATTTTTTTTTAAAATTATTTTCACAATGATCTTTGTATCCTATCTACCTATTCTTATACTTTTCCTATATCTTAAAATAAATAATATGAAATAGATGAAAATGATTAATTTATGAATGAATTTAAAAACATAGTAATTAAGTTATATAGTTATAAAACTATAATGCTAATCAATCAATTTTATTAGGAAGAATAATAATTAACTTGATTATGAATTTGTTTAGTTCTATTAGTTTGCATTTTGTGCTACACTACAGGTGTATCAAAATTCTTTTGAACATAAAAGAAGAATGTTTAGGTTCCGAAGAATTTTTTATTATTGTTATTAAACCTAAAAATACAGTTGTTTCGGACATTTCTTTTTACCAAGATAGATTTTCATTGCAAAATAAGGTTAATATTTTTGTTTAATAAAATAAATTGAGATTTATGTGTTCATAAATGATAACATATTTGTTTATCTAAACTAAATATTAAGAAAATTGAGATAAAAACGTATATTAAAATATCTAATCTATAAATGTTATCTTAATCTAAATATAGAATTTCTTAAAAAAAAATTAACTCATTTTAAATACTCACCAGCATATATTTTTCAAGTCTAAAATAAATTTTCTTATTAACACATCTTCTGTATATGATTGAAATTATTGTTTTTGTTAAAAAATATATTTAATGATTGTCAAAGCAAGTTACAAAAAAGAAATATCCAAATATTATGTCTAAATTTTATTTGTGATTGAAAGCTAAACAAATCATAAAGGAATTAAAATTATGGTCAACATCTATTTAAAAAAAACAATTTGGAAATGCAGTTTTAAGTACTAATCATCTATGTGTTTTGCCCATTTAATTGTGTCTTGCTTTTTAATAATATTATATGGCAGACGACTAGAGGGTTCTTGAAAACCCAATCTATTTTTTATACCCAATAACTTATTTTCCAATCTATTTTTTACTCAATAACTTATAAAAGACACCTCAAAGACTTTAATAAACATATTTATTGCCTTGAATAATATCGAAGTGGAATGGAACCTGTTGATACCCAGGTTAATTTTTTGTGTGGCTAGAATTGGTGCCAATTATAGTTTTTCTCTCTCCTAATCCATCGACTTTGGACCTTAATAAACCCATTTATTGCCTTAATTTTCTCTTCTCTCAAACCAAAGGACAAATAAATAAAGAAAATGAAGTTTTGGACCAAAAATAAATTTTCAAAAACAAAAAGGACTATAATTGTATTAATTACAAAGAAGGACCAAAGTTAACTTTTCATGTTAAATTTGAAGTTCCCACCTGGTTTCCCTGATTTTCAATTTGGTCCTCTAAGTTTGAGTCTTTATTTCTTAACAAATTAAAGACAATTAGTCATCAATTTGGCCACAAAAGGATTTAATTATAAGGAAAAACATTTGATGAAAAAAAATATATTAAAATCCATAATGGTTCGTGAGTGCATACAAAGTGGATTTGGCATAGTACAATATCCACTCTTGTAGTTTTTTCTAATAGATAGGGTCATTTAAAGAAAAAATTAAATGTCAAAAAAGAATGTTTAGTTGCTGCCAATGTGTTTCTATCAAGAAGAAAAATAATTATTATTATCTATAAATCAAGTTTCCATTCTATAAAGATAACAATTTACAAAAAAATTCCTAATAATCTCTAAACATTCTCGATAATTGACTCATGTTATATCACAAGTTGGATCAATTTTTTTTAAAAGTTAAAAAAGAATAACCAAGTCACGAGAAACTTTTTGACCGTGTCATTAAACTTGATCTAATAGGTCAAAATTGAAACCTTTTGACTCAATTCTTTTTCTAATTTGAATTTTAAATTAAATTATATGAGATCTACCCTAACATATGTCAATTAACTTGGCAAGTTCATTGGAAACGTGGATGATCGATAGAAGTGTAGTTTGATTTAAAAAAAAAAATCAAAATTGAGATGTTAACATATTATTTGAACCCAAGTTTCACATCTTGACCCACCAAAGTAGCAACATGGGTTGTAGACTCCACCAAACTTAATAATATATTTTAAATTATTTTTTTATTTAATTATATGTTAACAAAAATTATTGCTTATTTTGATCACTAACCTAACAGTGATATATTTTCTCACAACCATGACAACTGCATAAAAAACAATCAAAACAAATTAGAAAGCTCAATTTTTAATTAACCCAACCTACCCACCAAAATAACAACTCAAATCATGGAATTTACTAGATTTAATAACTTTATTTTTTAAAGTATTTTTTATTTAATTATCTAATATTAAAAATGGATGATTGCAAAATCAAATGTCAACCCAACATTGAATATTTATTTAAAACTGTGATAACCTTATAAAAAATAAAACGAAATAAAATATAAAGCTCAATTCTTAATCAAACTAAGTTAACTCATCAAACTCATGATTTAGGACATGAACTCTACTGGTTTTAATAACATTTTTTCTAAAACTATTTTTTATTTAATCATACAAAAAAAAATTATTCTTGCAAAATTAAGCAAAAAAAAAAATTAGCTGGAAAGTTTGTTTGAAGAGTGAAAAAGCCTATAAAAAGTAAACTGGAGCTAGCTTTCAACTACTAATTCTTGTTGGAATTAAAAAAAATAAATAAATAATGGAGTCTTAAAGAGTGATGGGTTGGAAAGTGAGAAAAGTGGTGAAACTTAGTATTTATAGCTAGCCTTCAGCTCTTAATTTTGGTTAAATTTTTTAATTAAATAGAGAGATAAGGGAAGATTACGAAGTGTTTCTTCCTTTTTCTTGATGTGTACATATTTATAGCTGCCATCAAAAGCTTAAGGTTGATATTTTTCATACCAAAAGAGAGGGAGGGAGTTTTGATTTCTTTTCATCAAATTTTCAAGAGAACGACACTAAAAGATTTAGATTGTAGTGTTTAAAGAGTATTATGAAGGATTTAAAGATAGAACTCTAAGAATTAAATGGTTTTTAAAGCTTGGAAGTTAAGAGGAAAAGTGGAAAGTGGAGGGAGAAAACCAAGTTTTCTTCATTAATTTCTCTTTGATTTTGTTTTTAAAAGGTAAAAAATATTGTTTAATGATTAATTTAGGTTTTTATTGTGTTTCAAAGCATGATAAGCTATGATTGAATTATGAAAAGTTGAGTTAAACATTTTGGGTTATTTAAATTCGTTATTTTATGATTGAAATATGTTGTTTTGAATGAAAAATAGTTGGGTAATGTATTAATTGAATAAAATAAAAGAGAGAAAATGAATCTCCACCGTGATCAAGGATTTAACCAAAACATGGGTGGGAGGTTTGAATTTATATGGTTTAATTAACATGAAATTTAGCTAGTATGGTGTTCTTTTGCATGAAAAATGAGTAGGTAAAGTGTCAATTATAACAATTATGTAGAAAATCATATCTTCTATTTAAGAAAAGGTTTCAACCTAAATAAGTGAAAAAAGGGCATGGATTTTTTAGATGTAATAGTGTAAAAATTATGTTTAATTGTGTTATAGGGAGTATTTGATGATTGTGTATAAAGGACAATTGCATGGAAATTGAAGAAAATATTTCACTATTCTTTAAGGGATAGGGTTAGCCACTTTAAAGGAAAATGATTAATGGAGGAAACTAATAATTGTTGTTCAATTGTGTGTATTTAATATGTGTTAATATAGTAATGATAAATTATAATGGATTTAACTAATTTATCTAATTGTGATTAAATGCTTGGTATACTTTGAATTATGAATTTGTGAAGAATTAATGAGAAAAATGGTTTATATTTGTGTGTGAAGTTGTAGAGATGTAAATGAGTGTTGACAATAGGTTAGAAATAGAAGTTTGGATAAATGAATTAAGAGAGAAAGGCCTATGACGGCCATATTAGAGAAAAATAGAAATTGATGGGAACCAAAACAATTGTTGATGCATTTATGTGCGTTTAGTATGTGTTGATGGGTTTATGATGATTTAAAATAGATTTAATTATTCTACCTTATTATGGTTAAATTTTCAATGATTTTTAAATTGAATTTGGTGAGACATTAAGAAGATAAATGATTATGGTTATATAATTAATTTGTGAAATGTGAAATGACTTATGGATTGATGAAATGAGAAGGAATTATAATTGCTAGTAGAAATATGACTATATAATGGAAAAAAAACATGTGGTACAAATGAATTAATGGTTGGTCGAAGGGAGAGTTTTATAAGGATTTAGTTTAATTGATTTGACATTTATTATGAATTAATGTGTATAACATATAAAGTGAAGAAACAAGTTTAAAAAGGTAGAAACCTCACTTTAGTCAAAATTTGTATTCAAAGGAGAAGGAAAAATTGGCTTAAATTGTATGATTTAAATAATTTTTTGATGATTTGATACCTCTTGGTACATGAAAAGGATGCCACAGGATCTATTTAACAATAAAGGACCATAACAGGAGTATAGATCCTAGATGGGAGTACTTCACCTTTACTATTTATAAGAAACTTCTAAAATTATATAACTATAATTTCTTTAAATACATTTTGTTTATTAATTATTTGTGATATGAACATAAAAAATAATGAAATTAGACTAGTTAATCGATTATTATCATCATTTTTTTTTCCTTTTTTGAACATAAAAAATAATGAAATTAGACTTGTTAATCAAAAGAGTTGCATATATGTTTAGATGATCAAGATAATTTATTAGACTAAATAACCAAAAGAAACAAATGACATTTGTGTTTAGATGAGCGAGATAATTATTTAGACTAGTTGATTAGAAGGGGCTAGTGGTATTAGTATGTCTAATTGTTAGACTATTGAAAATGCCTTAAGGTTAAAGTATATTTATGAACTATATATATGAATTGAGAAAAGTGAAATTAAAGTTGTTATTAGTATTGATCTAATGAGTTGAATATATGTATGTGTGTGTTTTATTTATAAAATCATTATGTTAAATAATTTAATTGTCGGGTTCCTTTGATATAAAAGTCAACTAGTAGATTTTTATAATGTCACATTTTAATATAGATATAAATATTGTAATTTATAGATGTTAAATTAATATGTATTATAATCTTTGTATTCTATTTTGGACTAATAAATAGATTTATGAAAGTATAAATACTATTATGTTGTATTTCTTTTTGTTAATTTTGTAAACTAATATTGAAATCTATGTTAATTAATATGAAATCTGAAGATGTTTATATTCTAAATTTTAGTGATTATATATATATATATATATATATATATATATTATTTAACTAAGCATGCTATGTAAATCTCAAGTTAATTATTTATTACCTACACTTTTTATAATTCACCAAAAATAAATGTATGTTATTTTTGAGTTATGTTGATGTATGACAAGGTCTAAGATGATCCAACTATAATTATGGAATTAATTTCTAGGTTATTCTCCAATTTTGATCCATATTTTGATAAATTTTTAGAAAAATCCAAAAAATAGAGAAAAACAATGAAAATCCAAAAAAATACATTTTTAATTATATTTACATCATTTTTAGCATTTTCAACATTATCTCAAAAGAATTTAAATTTTCAAAGATATTTGGAACGCGTTCAACTTTTAACACGTTATTTTTAAAATCATTGATTTTCCTTATTGAGTCGATGTTGATATTGCTTATTTTAAAAAAAAATACAAAAAAATCAAAATTTACCAAAAAATAAAATTGAGGGACCAATTTTGAAATCCAAACAACATTTTACCTATAAATAGCAACCTTTAACACAAAGAAAAAGGGGGGGCAATTTTGATAAAAAAAGAAGAAGAGAAACCCTAAACCACCAAAAACCCTAGCATTTTTCTTCTCCCTCACTAGAGGAGTCGCCGCCTCCCTCACCCCTTATAGTTGTCACCGAAATTTAGGTATGTTCTGCGTCCCTATATTGCCTACATCCTGACCGGAGCGATCATTCATATTTGAAACCACGAGAGAAATATTATCATTTGAATATTTCTAGACAAACTACTTTCAGAACAGTTAGAGTTGTTGGCCTATTTCTCCATTATTCACCGTTGGATCAATCTAAGTTTTGGATATGGGAGGCGTATGGTTGTATTACACATTCTAAACGGTGGAGATGAGATGAAACCCATCCAAAACAATGTTATGCGTGTTCAACAGTGGCTCGCCAATCTTAGATCAGTTTCGGTCTAACTCCGATCCAGGGAGATCCAACCGTTAACTCGAGCTGATATTTGGATATATGCTGCATAAAATGTCTGTTTACCATTGTACCATTGGGATTTGTTATTGTTTCAATGATTGATGAGTAATGGTCGTCAGAAGCTTTGTCCAGAATCTGTCATGGCTTCCAATTTGAAAACCCAAATCACAACACCCACCGCCGGTGTAGAAAGATAGAGAAGAGGAAGATGGCCCCGATCTACTTGTTTTGCCACCTCCAGCAGTGGTGGCGCGTGGAGCAAACACGCTGCCACTGTTCACACTTCGTCACTGTTTAGGGGCACTGTTCACACTGCCCTATAAGGGATTTCAATGCAATTTTTGGAGTTTTAGGGACTATTTTGTAAATTTTAAATTATTTAATGTAATTTTTATTTAGTTTTGGATTTTTATAATTTGTAATGTGGATGTAAAAAAAAGGAAAAGAAAAGAAAAAAGAAAAAGAAAAAGAA
>NW_011500267.1:195777-216844 GCF_000495115.2 Populus euphratica
AAAGAATGCATGTGTGTGTGTGTTTGTATTTGTCTTATGATTTTTTATTTATTTATGATAAAATTGCAGAGAATAAAGAAGAATTTAATATTTTGATTGGATCACGGTGTAGAAGTACAGACTTGTACAGAAGTTGTATTTCTAAAATCCGATGAAAACATAAAATTTTTAAAACTTTTTTAACACATCAAGTCCATGAAGCAGCTTAACTCAGGTAGGGTGCGTTAGGGGTGTTAATACCTTCCCTAACCACAACCGGTCCCTTACTCGCGAATCTTTGACAAGACCAGTATAATCGGGTTTCCAAATAACCTTCAATTAAATACTAGGTGGCGACTCCTAACGAATCCAACAAGATCAAATCAAATAATAACAATGAAAAACTGCTGGAGCCGATGCCGCGCGGATTGTTTTTGACGTGCGACAATTATGATAAAGCGGTAGCACAACTACAATATGCTAGTGTCATTGGAAGTCTTATATATGATATGCATTGTATAAGACCATATGTAACTTTTACTATATGTAAGTTATCAAGATATACAAGCAAACCGAATACAAATCATTTGAAGGCTATTGCAAGAGTCTTTGGTTACCTAAAAAGAACGATTGATTTATGCTTGTTTTATTCTGAATTTCCAGCTGTGATTGAAGAATATAGTGATGTAAGTTGGATGACTAGTCCAAGTGATAATAAGTCCACTTTAGGATGGATTTTTTCATTTGGAGGAGGTGCAATATCTTGGGCATCTAAGAAACAAACATGTATCTCTCATTCTATCATGAAATCAGAATTTATTGTTATAGCTGCTGCAGGGAAAGAAATAAAATGACTAAGAAATATGTTGTTTGATATTAAGTTGTGGCCACAACCTATGTCAGTTATTTCTTTATACTGCAATAATGAAGCAACTATGTCTCGAGCTTATAGTAATATTTACAATGATAAGTCTAGACATATAAGCATTCGACATAGATATATTAAGAGTTAATTACAAATGGTGTAATCACCATTATCTATATGAAGTATGTGAATAATTTAGTGAATCCGCTAATAAAAGGACTATCCAGAGACATGGTACAAAAAGCAATTAATAGAATGGGGTTGAAACCCATCATTAAAGATACCAGTGATAAGAACCTAACTTCGGATTAGCAAAAAAGCTTACCTCTTAGTTTAATGGGTAATAACAAGTTATTATTTTGTATTTGTTGAACACTAATAATTAATTTAAGTCCCTATTCTGATAGTATTTAGTGTGTTCTATTACGAAAAGTAGGATAAGCGTGGGCTCTTAGTGGAATTTAAAGTTTGTGTTTAATGAAATAGAGAAAAATATAATTTCACCTATATAAATATAGAAGTGATGCCACTTTTGACAAGAGTTAAGGTTTTCTTTTATAAATATTCAAGAAAAAAAATTATGATTTTAGCACATGGCCATAATAGTGCTAAAAGTTGTAAACCTTTTTAAGAGTTTGGATAGTATTATGTGTGTAATATCTTTTATTCTACAACAAAAGCTTTGGCTTAATTTGCGGACACTATTAACTTTAGTAGGATTCAAGTTCTAACACTAATTGAAGGTTTAAATTGCAAAATACCTCCTTGTAAGCATAATTTAATCAACTGAAAAAACTTTCATTACAAACTAGTAAGGGATTGTTAGTGTAATTTGTAAATGAATAAAAAAAATGTTTATCCCACATTATATAAAAAAAAAACATTCCCTCCTAATGTTTCTAATTGTGGGTTTTTATTGTGTAGTAAATTAATCCATGGTGGACAAACTCTTCTATTTGGCTTCCTACTGTTATTAGATGAATATTTAAAATATCAAAAGATAGTATTTGGAACTTGAAACTTAAAATTTAATATGAACAATTATACTATTTAATTAATAATCATACTATTTGATAAACAATCATATTATTTCATCAACAATTATATTGTTTGATGAACAACTATAATGTTTCATTAATAGTTATATTATTTGATGAACAATCATAGTGATTTATCAACAGTCATTGTTTGATGAACAATTATACTATTTCATCGTTATGTTTCAAGTCTATAAAAACACGTTATTACAAAGAAAAGAAACACAAAAAATACATATATTATTTTCTTGGTCTTATCTTCTTATTTTTTGAAAGGTTTAGAGGATTTAGTTGTATTTTGGAGGAGTTGTTTTTATGTGGGATAAATAAACACCTTAAAAATAATATTTTCATGCTTTTAATCTAACTCCATATTTGTTTCCATCCTAAACTTTCCAAACACAAAATATTACAAATAATTTGACAACTACGATAAGTTTAGAGATGTATTTTTATAACTTTTTAACCAGCTAATTATATTTTCAAAATATAACTTGAAAGCCATCTTCTAATTTATGCTTGGAGAGCTGGTAGCCAAGTAAATGACCTGCGA
Source organism: Populus euphratica (assembly GCF_000495115.2). Lineage (NCBI taxonomy): Eukaryota > Viridiplantae > Streptophyta > Magnoliopsida > Malpighiales > Salicaceae > Populus > Populus euphratica. The sequence goes on from NW_011500267.1 coordinate 198,212, forward strand.
ATTTCATAAATAAATTTGGTATAATTGGACATGTATTCGTTTTTTTAAATACATTCTTACAGTATGTACCTTAAAAAATCACCTTACAAGTTTTGAAGTACCCAAAATCTTATATTTGTTGTAAGCTTCATCCTGAATGAAACTAGTGACCAGGGCCTCTGGGACTGGGTCCTGATGCCAGCCGTCCGAGCCAACAAGCCATGTTGTTCTTCGTCTTCTCATAAACTGACGAGTATGTCTCCAGATGATTTGCACTTGCAAGTTCCCCTTGCAAAACCCTTGTTGCCTGCACACTAAACTGCTGCTGGCTTAAAGCAGAAACTAAAATGACAAAAAGGATTAAACGATAGCTCCCTTTTGCAAAATCCATGGTCTGAAACTGCCTCAGAAAATACAGCAAGAAAGTTGTCCTTGTGCGTGTGTATTTCTTTAGCTGGAGCTTTTGAGCGCTTGTTGTTAGTGTGTGGAGAAATGAAGGTGGCTGATAGTATTTATAACAAAAAAAAAAAAAGAGGGTTGAACGGTATGCGTGGACTTAATTCGACTCTTGGAAAATTTAGGGTTTTTGGTGGGGTTTCAAAGGCTTACGGGTAAAGGTGTTGAATCAGTTACGTGCAGGCTGTAATTGGTGTATTAACGTGTAAGATATTGTGCTTTGCTAGACGAGAACTAACATGGACTTTGTAAGTTTGAATGTGTCAAATGGACTGCCTATTGGTAGGGGCCGGTGGCATTCTAGCACAAGATTTTGAAATATCATGTTGACAAAGATGGGGGGGTAATTTACATATAAATTGACAGTGTTTGTTACCGTATATGGTAATTTTTTATAGTAATGATTTAAGAAAAAAAAGAAATTAAAAGTGTTTTATATTAGCATATTATAATCATCAAGAAATACTAAAAAATATAAATTTGGTATTTTTTTCAAGACAAATACATCCAAATTTAGTTGGAAACGCAAGGTAATTTTCCTGTGAGACTAGCAATTGCATGTAATGTTGTGATACTAGGAGAATATTAGAGGAGTCATTTCGATTTAGTTTAGGATTTGGTTGCTTAACCAATGTTTTTTTTTTTTAGGTTGGAATGACATGTCTACCTATAAGGTTATGTTGACACATTCGTTGTTCAAACCACACAATTCTACTTAATTTGAGACTCTTTCTGTAGTATTATTCTCTAATTGGATTGTTCTTTTGCATTACTTCAATGCTGTTGATTGAAAACTGCATAAAACATTTGCTCCCGACTGAACCAACTCAGCTATTAAAATCCATGCGCTTACGGATCAATCAGGTCCTTAATAAACGGGACACCGCGATGCAAGCACGAGCAATCAGCCTCACGCCTTGTTTAGCATTACGTAAAACATGCCTCATTCTCCGGCATGGTCCTAGTCGAAGGCTCAAAGCTTATCACCATATAAGCTCAATAGAACGTGCTTGAGAATTTGCCGTGTTGGGCACACCCAACTATTGGCTCGATGGCCCCAGTTCACACTGCGGCTAGGGTGGCATCTGCAGAAATTATCTCTAATATTTATATATTACAACTGCAATGTGACAAGATGGGTAATATCAAACCCATTCAACAAAACTTGTTTTATTTTAATTTGGATCAACTATACAACGATTTTCTATTGGCCTTTACATAGTAATTTGCTGGCAAAACAAGACCAGATCCAATATTGTACTTCCAAGTACTCTAAAAGTTCTCTCTTTTTTGTCTCAACTCATTGAGCTCCATCTCTATGTCTGGATCACGGAATGAATTGTTTGAGCTGGTGACAACTGTTCTTCCTGGTGGAAGTTCTCCTTTCTGCTACAGAGAATCAAAGAAATAAGTGTTCTCAAAGAAGACAAAGGGAATAGAAGTTACATGAATTTTACAACGAGAGATTCACAAAATAAGCTTTAAACCCATCAACAATCTTTTCTCCTCCTCACAGTACTATATCTTGTATACAGAAATTATTGCAGTCCAAAATAATGCAAACCGCATAATTCCCTGTCCTGTTCTATGGTTGTCATCTTCAGAATGAATACCAGGATAAGAATTTTTTTATGTACTCAAACAACGGATTCTGACAGTAATTGTTTTTGACAATAAAGTCTTACGGTGCCTTTTTTCTTATAAACTAGTAAGTTGGGTAAGGCATACCTTTGAGCTACCAGCTAGTTCCTTCTTCAGACTCTCAAGGTCATCATCAACTGATGACCCTTCAAGTAACGCAAACTGCACAGACAATGAAACACAAAAAAAGGCGAGGATCACAAAGAAATCTGCTTTTCAGAAATAAACCACCAATTGCAAGGTTAAAAGCACTTCTTCAAATGTATTAAAATCGGGATGATCAGCAGTTTGTTTTATGTAGGAATTGGAGTTAAAATCAGGCAGAAATATATTGTAAGTTTCAGATATGGTCATAGTTCGGCTGCAGAATGAGTGGACTGCTGGAAAAAGAGGGGGCATGAAGAACAGATAGCAATGAGGAAAGATGAAGCTAATCTAAGAGTTAGAGAGAAGACCTAAGTACCAAGTTTACAGCAAAGTCTCAGAACATAAAATTCTCAATAGTATCCATTGTTTCATAAGAAAGAAACTACAGCCTGAAATAGACTCCAAAACCGAGAATCATTAAACCCAAACCATAGAAGAGTTGTACCACAAGTCGTAAGAAATATATATAAGCTGAAAAAGAAAACAGAAGGGAAAAAGGCCATGTTCAATGAACAGTGCCTGAGTGACAAATAGAGTAAATAAAAGTGCTACATTAAATTGAAACTAGCTTGACTAAGAACTATAAAAGCAAAACATATTGACTATTTATGAATAAAAGACTGAAATAGCCTAACTGAAAACCATCATATATCTACAGAAGTTTTATTCAGAAGAAGAAGAAACCACCATGAACACTTATTTTCAGGAAAAAAAACACCCTCTCAATATATGTAGAAACAGTCAACTTATTCTTGAGTGGAGGCTCTATCTGAAAAATTGGCTTCCATTCTCCATGTCATCAAAGGATTCAACTACACTAACAGAGCAGGACCTACTCATAAACCAGGAAAAAAAAAAGTGTATCTAACAAGGAATGCCTCAAAAAGTAGTTTCTACTGTCTAAGATCCTCTTCAGGCATGTTGAAAATTTTTACATCCAATAAGAACTATGAAGAGAATCATGTTTCACCTTTCTTCAAATTATCATGGATACCTTGAAAGAATGGAGCAAGCTTCAAGATGCAGAAAATCATATGGCACCTCATTAACTAAACCAGACAATAAAATAACTATTCAAGAACTGTTTTGTTGGATATTAGTAGTGGATGATAATCCTCCTTTTCAAATCTAAAATATTCACAGCATACACTGATTAATACTATCACAAGCCAGAATCACCCAAAGGTGCTCCCTGCATTTAATTCTAGAGTAAAAGATAGCCATGCAACTCCAATCTCCATCAGCTTACCTTGGCACTGGAAGGTTGAAAAGTTCCAGGACAAAGGGAAGCATCTTTCCATCAATTGGGTGGCATCTATAGCCTCCATAGTCATGGTCTCACAATATTTTAGTTTTCACTCACTATATCCTTCAGGTGTATCTTTTATACTAAGAGAGGGACATCACCTTATAAGGACATGAACCTTGAGCACTGTCCAAAACACTTATAAGAAAATAAAAATAAAAAAACAAATTCACAAATCTTCCATCATCTTAGAACTCTACATCATTTTCCCTGTCCCACTGAAGAGGTTGGTGAATAAATAGAACAATCAAGCAAAAGGTTAGAGCTCCTTTACTTTTGGATTAAACTCTCAAGTTTCACCAGTAAACATTTCTTATGGAAGGTTAATAAACATGATTAACAAATAATCTTTTTCACCTGATGATACCCAAATAAGGAATTTATTTTTGTTATTCCCAATAGTCTACTTTAATAGCTACCCTTTAATTATACATCATTTGTCGCATTTATGCACTGAATGGAAACTAAGCTTGAAGTCAGCTACCATGCATTTTAGCTTTAAGGGGTAGAATGATTTCATTGGATTCTATCCAACGAATTTTCAGCCCATCAAGGGCCAAAGAAGTTACGTTCTCAGAAAGTGGCTCAAGAACCACCATTGGTCATGAGGTAATAAATAGGAAGGGAGAAAGAATAAGCCATAGCTGCAGAAAGGAAGCAGAATTACAAAACCAAAAAAAAAAATGCAAAGGCAAGTGCCAATCCAGCTACTCTATCATGTTAATCACAATTGAATTCATTTATATACAACTAATTTTGGCTCTAAAAATACAAGTAGAGAAAATGAATTTAAATTCAATTAAATTGGCTAAATTCATGGACTTTTAAATAGGACCTGACTGTATGCATCTTGAGTGATTTGGCATGGTGGAAATCAATCACAACTGTACAAATATGTGCATGTATGCACATGATAGTTTTATAAAATCAGTTATGGAAGTCAGGACATGCCTGTATGTCTTTGTATTTAGCATTTAGAATAATTTAACTAATGATTAAAAATTAATAAATAAATAAAAAGTTGCCAACACATTGCTCAATGATAATGCAAGGATCAGTAAAGTGATGTTTCCAACAATTTATGGAGGGAGAATTGGACAGAGAATGGTTTAGCTCATTAACATTCTTCAAAAATATAAAGGGCACACAAATAAAAAATAGTTGAAAGAAAAAAATAACAGATACCTTTCCATCAAGCTCGTTTGTAGTCAACTGGCCAAGAGCTTCAGCTTCTGATTCCATTGCCATTACTATTAAGAGGGGGGGGGGATCTTAGATACAGTTAGGTGCCAATCGTAATCCACACTGCAATGATCCAACAATTAACAAGGCATCCAGATGTCCCAATGCAAGCATCATTTCTAGTAACCAATGCCAAGGTAGAAAAACCATAAACAGTATCCAACTTATGGTTCTATTGATTATTCAATAAAGGAAACAGATAAGGAATAGGGGCTTAATATCCAAAATTATAGTTATCAGAAAAAAAAATCATCTTCATAAATTTGAGTACAGGCCCAAATAGGCAGAAATGGAAACAGGCACTTGAAAATGCTGGGAGTACAACTTTCGGATGATGCACAAGAAACACAGCAGAAGTTATTTTATCAGCCATTTTAAAGGAGGATACAGAGAAGTAATCATGTGGAGACTAAAAACATGGTTATATAAGCATCAATATACCGGAGAAGAGTTGGTAAAGTTAAACAGAAATCCTAGATAAGTATCCAGGTCACAGCTAGAAAAATTCAATTTGGAGACATGATCATTCAAATGAAACAAGAGAAAGGAAAGACTGCAGCATGAGTTTTGGATAGACTAAAATGGAAATATAGGAAAACAGTTATGAGCATATAAGGTGATGTCTACGGTTAAGTGGATTCTAGAAACACTAGCATAACACATGTCACAATGTCCTGTTTCCAGCAGATATTACCGGACCCTGTCAAAGTCCATGGAAAACAGGAAATGCATACGAAATAGAACAATGATGAAGAGACTAGATCTAAATCTTTTACCTTTCTCTTCCATCTTTTCAAAAGCTGCAAGTGCATTACTTGTATTAACATTTCCCAACATTTCATTCATTTTGGTTGTAGTCCTACAGGAACACAGAAGTGCACAACAAAGCAAGCATCAGAAAGGTAACACTCTTAAAGAAACAATGCTTCTTTGAGAGGGGAACTGGGGGTAGAGACAACTTTGCAGACTGAGCACGTGCTTTCAGAGTATCTTTCTTTGATTTTGCCTCCTGCATTTTGCTCTCCAGAAGCTACACAGAAAACTTACAACAAGGTCATTAGTATATCACAGTAGCTATCAAAAAGATGAAAACCAAAAGGTAGAATGGAAACAGCACGAAATATGGCCAAGTAAATTTGAAAATTCTCACCAAAAGAATTTAAAAAAAAAAAATGTTAGTCAGCCCCACCACCAAACAAAATCCTAAAACAGAGAACCTCGAGCATGGTTTAAAAGCAGGTCTTTGGTTTATAGTGGAAAGAAAGGAAAGGAAAATTGAGCTTTGAAAATAGCTTCAACTGAAAATAAAATAGATGTATGGAAATAGAACTCCAGTGGCACAAGCATACCCGAGTATTAGAGACGAGATTCTCAACGACACCTTTCTGTTGATCAAGTTGAGCTTTGAAAGAATTAGCATTATCCTGCAAAAACAAAAACAGAAAAATTAACTTTCAAAAGGATTCCTTTATAACTGTGACAACATTTGCACATGCAACTTGCAACATCTACTCAATTCTTTGTTTACACTCACAGCTGAATTCTCAACAACAAATAACAGCAACTTCCACATTTGTTATTTTAGAGGTAACAGAACTTAGAAAACACGAGGGAATAAGTTTGTTGTTTTGAAGGTAATAAGAATTTACTTGAGAAGAGGGAATTGACTTGAGTAACGTCACTCTAAAATACTTGCTCTTCTAGTTTAAGCATAATTTATCAGAAGTAACAAAGTAACAATACTCATCAAAAGCCTCCTATCCTAGTTTCTCTACAAACTGGGGATGATCATAGAGAAAGTGGCTAGAAAATTATGCACGGATAAAAAAATTAAGGAAATAGAAGATATTGTTAGTTACTGACGACATTTCATCATTAACAAGCTAGATTGAATAACTCTCTGTTAGCTCAATATATTAAAGCAGAAATAAAAATAAACAACAAAAGTTGACAATCATGCAATTAGGAAACTTATGATGAACTAACAGGGAGGTTCCAATTTTACCCACAAACTGGGGAGGTGTATGGACTGTTAATAAAAGAACAGTTTTTATCTTTTCTCGCTCTTTCTCCCCATCTCTTTCTGTCAGTAGTTTGATAAGGCTTGAAAGCCAATCCAGTAACATTTAGCATTGTTCACCTTGTATGATACTAGTGGACCTTTAGTCAAAGCATCTTTCTTGCTTTCTAAGGCAGAGGTATGAAGCGCAATCTAGAACTAGAAAATTCAGACACCATGCATTCTCATTCAGGAAGATGCAACTTACAGCATACGTTTTACGCCTCTTGAGAGCTTCACGTGCAAGGTCTTCCTCTCCCTTTTGAAGGGCAAGTTGTGCCTTACGGTACCTACATGGTGCAAAATAATGCTTCATTTCTATAACATGAAACCAATCATGTAATGAATCTAATTGATTTGTCACTTGCTGGTAGTAATAGCTCCAACCATGGTTTACCATTCTTCAGAAGCTAGTTGTGCAGCTTTATATTTATTTTCCAACCTTTTTTGAGAAGCCAAAACCTAAATGAAACATAAAAAGAAGAAAATTAGAAAGGAAAAGGGGAAGAATAAAGAAATTCCACATTAGCAGAAAATTGAGAAGCCTAGAAATTTTATGTCTATTAATGATACTACCATTTGGGGTTAAATGCTTGACATATTATAATCTCGTAGTGTATTAAAAAGCATGTGTGTGTGTGTGTGTGTGTGACAAAAAAGATAGAAAGAGTAAGAGAAAAGATGAAGAGAACAGGGTAGAAAGAACCAATAGTAATCAAAGAAGGAAATAAATGCAAGACAAATTACTTGTGCTGTGGCCTGACGCATTTTTGTTAAGTCATCATTCATTTCAAGTACTGTCTGTTCTAGAATTTTCTCTGGATCTTCAAAGGAACTTATGATTGCATTTGCATATGACTGTAACAGAAGAGAATTAAACCATGTTGGTTAATGTAGAAAAAGTATAAGATTATCAGCGATGGTGGTCAAAAATGACCAGAGAGTCATTACACAAACATGGATGAACACTCCAAGATCTCACCTTCACAACTCTACCAAACCGATCAAAAAGGTTCATGCAAGTGCCAAGAGCACCTCCACCTTGTCTGTAACATTGGGACCGAGTGGATAGACTGGTCCTTATCCTAGCAACTTTTAGAGCTTCAACTGCAAGCAAAATTAATTCAGCAAAGAGATCAATATGTGTCTAAACACACAAGCGCCAACTGCATGCATGTGTATTCAGATCCAGATTGCTGACATTTATATAGAACTACTCTCTTATGCTTGCCTCATCAACGTTTTTAAATTTATTAAAGATCTATATCAAATTACTAAAGTTTCTTGGAACAAAAGCTCACAAACAGCATTCAGCCCTAAACCGAACAAAAAGGACAAGAATATCCATACAGCCAGCCCCATCGACTCTTGTCACTTGCAACGCTCAGATGAATTCATTGGACTTTGAATAATCAGCCCCTACAAATCCCTCCTCACAATCACAACACCCCACCGTAGATATTACAAATTCATCCAAAAGGTTCTCCTTATTTATCACCCCCTAACACAAAACAGCTTCAAAAACAAACAATTGGGCACACCATACAATTAGCACTCTTAAGCTAACAATTGGTTCTCCGTGTGTATATTTTTATGAATTAAAAAATCCAAGAACGACAAAAAACTAAAAAAACCATCCTTCGCTCGTATAACTAGCGTAAGAAACAGTCAATTATCTCATCTGGGTCTCCTCAATTCACATTTAACACTACAAGGCACCAAGCTTAGAGGCAAAAAGGACTGAAAATCCACAAAAAAAAAAAGATTAAATTTAGGACCTAAAACTAAAAACTAACGGATGCCCATTAACACATACAGCAGAAAAAAGTAAAGTACCTACCTCCACCATTGAAAAACGACGTCGTGAGGGTCCTCCTCTTCACCATACATAAAGTAGTATTATTGTTACCGTTGTTGTTGGAGCTTGAAGAAGTAGAAGGAGGGTGTGGCATTGGCAGGGTTAATCCTGTAATTAACTGTGATTTAATGGCCATTTTGTAAGTGAGTGTCGACCTTGCTGCTTTGGTAAATAATAACAGTTGCTCAAAAATAAAAATAAAAAAATTTCTGGATTTTGGGCAGTGGATAAGAAGAGACCAGGATCACTTTACATAACAGTTTTGTCAATCTCGTTTCCGGTTTGAATTTTTTATCTGAGCCGGACCCAAATATTTTAAGGAGAACCGGGTTCGGGTTTTATTATTATATTGCTTGTTTTTATTTATTCGTTTCTTTAAATTGTGATTTACTTGTGCATTTCTATTTCATATAAACTAACAAAAATGAACCAATTTCATCCTAAACATTTTTTTCATAAATTGTTTTTGTTTCTAATCCATCATGGAAGGTTGTTAGATAAAGTTTTGTGCATAAAAACTAAAATCCTTTCATTATCATATCTCTAAAAATCATCATTAATGAAATTTAATGGAAATATATTGTTTATATCAACCATGTGTTAATATTTTATACTATTGTTAGTATCTTGTGTAGCTTCATTTCCATCCATAATTCATGCTAAGAGTAACTAGTTGATTTATGACATGAGTGTTTTATATTTAATAAATGTTTAGTTATTTATTTTATATCATGTTTATTATAATCAAATACAAAGATTTTAAAATAATTGAAAACATAAGAGATAACATGTATATTTTCATATATATTTTTATTAAACAATGAAAATAATTGCAATTTTAAAGAAGAAAAAGAAATTAAAAGAAAATAAAGGTTTATATATATATATTTGTTTCGGCTCATATAAAATCCAAACATAAATAGCTAAATCAATTCATGATAGAATAGTAAAAAATGCAAATGCATATAAGCAAGAAAAAAAATGCATATACTTAGGGTAGATTGATAAACAAGCAAAAAAAATATAATTATTTAATAATTAACTTATTTTTTTAAAGTAAGCATGCATAGTTATAATCCTTATTAATTTTAAACAAAAAAGAGTTATGAACTCATGTAAGAGATCATGAAAAACAGTTAAAAGAGATAAAAATAAATAGAGTATATAAGTTAATAGTAAAAAACTATGATAAACATATAAACAATAACTTAAAAAACTCAAACTAACTACCCTTTTTAAGTTTTAGGCTCTTTAAAATTTTATATTATAAAACATAAGAGAAATTCAAGAAACACATGCGTTTTTAACAATAAAAAAAAGGAAAACATAATTTAATGCTAGATTTAGATAATCTTATACTCTTATTGAGTTGATGTTTTAAATCATCATTAAAAAAATTAAAAGTAAACATGTAATGAAAATAAATCAAACTTATAAGTATCATTATATAGATTTAATGTTAGCTAACAAATACATATCCTATGTTTAAGTCTAATATTAAGAAAAGGTAAAATGCAATATAAGCCATCAAACATGAGATAATTATCTTGTAAGCTTTATGAAAAGAAGTTTACATAAAACTAAAACAAATCATAATGGACATAAACAAATCATAATGGACATAATGGACTAAAACCAAAAGATTGATGTTTTTTTCTAAGTGTAGGAGTGTCGAAATAATAAATAATCCTGCAAGACCAGAATCAAATCACAAGGAGGTTAATTGTATAAATTATAAATAATAGCAATACAACAACAACAAGAATAATAATAATAAAAGAAGAAGAAGAAGAAGTTAATGAAAACTTTAAGATAGAAGATCAATGTGAGAATTAAACAATGATAACAACAAATATCAAAGTTAGAGGATCCACTAGTGGTATTTCAAATAAATATAGTATAAATTATTTTTATTACTCAATTGGAAACCACACAAAAAGGAGGTTTCAATTAGACTATAAATTGTTAACATGACTACATTAGTTATCTTATTTGAATAATATTAATACTTGTAAATATTGTTAGGTATTGATGATTATAACTTATATTAACAACAAATCAAGTTCCTTTCATAGCACAAGTGTCGGTTATACCATATGATTGGGTTATGAAAATGTCAAGTATTTGTTGTACCAAATATCATACAACATAAATTTAGATTAACCATTTAACAGGTAAAGTATTAAAAGTGAACAAGATAACAAATACAAAATATGTTAGTATCAAATATTAAAGTCCATATTGAGTTTACACTATGACTTTTAAAACTCAAGATATGGGTTAAATGTTAAACAATGTCTGAACTGTAGGACAAATTCAAACTTCTTCATTGTTGATATAATTCAGACTTGAAAACAGCCTTTTCTAGGCCTATTTCTTACCTTTCCATCCATATAAAGTAAACTTAAATCCAAGATCTACAGCTCCAAATATGACCCAATTACCAAATAGTGTTCTAGTTTGGACTACATCTATTTTCTAAGTTTGGTTATATTTTTTACCTTTCAATTTTAGTACTAAATTTATCAATCAGTCCCTTTATTTATGTGAAAGACCTGCATTTATGATGAATATTTACCATAAATTAAAGGTATCTTATATTAGTAGATATGTTATTATAAAACATACTTTAATTAGAAAGTTATTCATACTTCATGTGCAAAATAATGATATAAAACCTTGATAAAAGTACACTTTTAAGTACTAATCACTCTTTTTTAGAGTCTAAGATAAACAAAACAAAAGAAAATGTAATCATAGCTAACTTTAAACATAATGTTAGAAGCAATGCTTAAAATTTCAAATAAGTAAATATAGAAGTAAAAAGTCAAATGGATATCAAAGTTTCTAAAGTAATAGGTCAATTAAATTGTGCTAATGCAAACTCATCTTAGAAGGTATACAATCATTTATATAGAGATGTAGAAGGTTATAATGCAACAAAAAATCTTTTATATAAACCTAAAGATACATAAAATGGGCCTTTAAACATTGGAGAACCCAACAACACTATAAGTAATCCTTTAATGGAACCTTATAGTAACTTAATTTCAAGGCCTAGGGCTTCCAATAAAAGACCTAAAAAGGAATAACAAATTGGAAAAAATAAATGGATAGTAATAGAGGTAGGTAGGGGTAAACCAACCAAATCTATAGTCAAAATTGGAATACATAGTAAGGATAATATAACAGGCTTATGGTCCAAGGATGTAACAAGTATATAGGCATGCATGTAGTAGGCCATATCCAGAATATATAGATAATAGATATTCCATCCATGCATGTAGCCTTTAAGTTTGAAGATTTTACCTTTTTAATGGGTAGAAGACTTGTAATTATTATAAAACACATTGCAAAGTTTATTTACCAATATAAAGAAGTTGTTGATTTTAACTATTTTAAGAATAGGTCATTTATAAATTCATTGAATAGGGTAAAGAGATTTTCTTGGTATATAAATATACCACCTAACTTAATATATATCTAAAAAGAACTGTAAGTTGTTTTTATGCTTGTTTTTCAAAACAAATAGTAAAATTAGAATAGTATATTTATTAAAGTTAAAACAACATGCAGTTAAAAAATACTTAAGTAGAATTATAATAACTAATCCTAAATGTTAGGCAAAGATTACAAAAAAGAAATATGTATCCATAAAGTTCAAATAGCATTCAGGTTTGGAGATTGGACTTGAAAAGAAATTTTGAAATGATAGAGTTTAATAATGTGTATGAGTTAGAAACCCAAGGTAAAAGGTACAAGAGTTTGTTGAAAAAAGAAAAAGATCAAATAACTTTTAATTTTTGATAGTTATTACTAAGAACCAATTTAATTCGAGAAACCCATTTCATAATTTTTCTCGAAATAAACTTAAGTGTGTGATGTGTTAGTGAAAAAGAATACAAAGGCTTTAAAATCATTGAAATCCAATAAGTGAAGGCAGTACTCTTTTGATATAAACCAATTTAATCAAATCTTCGATTGTTTGCTAGTAAACAAAAGAATCAGTTTTAGAGAAAAATATAATACTTTATCAATAACAAAAAAATAAAGGGAGAAAAGTTACTATAAGTGGCATGAAACAATAAGAAACCTAACTAGAACTTAAAAATAAAACGACTATAAGAATAGATAAGAATCCTTTACTTGACCATTAATATAATGAATTTACATTTTGTAATACTTATAATTTTATTAAGTATGTTGATTTATGAATTGTAAGTTATGATCATTGATAAATCAATACACTTTGATCACTTGATATAGAAGAAGCTTATAAAGTTTGTATGTATTGATCAATTCTAAGAAGCACAATACTTGAAAAAATGGCATATGGCTAACATCCATGCTACTAATACTTGCATAACCTTTAGGTTGAGTTAACAAAAAATAATTAAATAAAAGTTATAACTTAGAAACAGTTATTAGACCTTATGGTTGTGTAAGGTTATAAAACTAAATAAAACAACTAACAGACTCCATTAAATAAAAAAAAACCTTTAAAGAAAATTTGATCAAGAAAGTTTTAGAGAGAATTTTATTTAATAATTTATAGTTTATCATTAATAAACTAACCTCATATGACATAGAAATACTATGGATAAATCAAGAAAATTGACCCTAATAAAAATAAAAATAAAAATTTATAACATAAACTATTGAAAAATGGTTATTACCCATTAAAGTGCAAACAAGCAAGTTTAGAAACCAAAGGAAAAGGTATAAGATTTCACCATAAACTAAACTAAAAATAATTTGGTCATTAAATTTGGTAGAAGGATACTAAAAGTGAGATAAAAAAAAAAAGGTTAAAAGAAGCCATAAAAAAATTGAAAAACATAGAATTCCAAAACCAAAACTAACAAAAAGAATTTAATGAAGGAATCTTTAAACTTCTCAACTTGATGAAGATGAAGATTGGTATAATAATCCTTATAAATGCAAGGAATACATGAACAAGAATGTAACACAATAGTTTTTTTTAAAATAGATTTGCTATAAAAAAAAGGTTATCTAACTACAATATAAAGTGATATGATAAATAATTCACCCTTTGTGTATGTGTTGGTCTCAATCTTTAAAGTTGAGATAAAAGTTTTATAAATCAAAGTTTGATGGAGAAAAAGCAGGTGAATGTTAAAAGAATATCATAAAAATCTCCTTAACATTGGATACATGTAAAGTCAAATAAATATAAAAATATTTATCTAAACCGTTATATATTAAGGTTAGTATAAATTGCATTATAGTTAATAAAGTGTTGACAGATAATAGAATAGCTATCAATATTATACCTTTTGTGTATGAAAGATATGATTGATAATATAACATGTGAATTAGTCAAACAAAAATAAAATATTAATTTGTTATTTTTGAATTGTACGAGGAAGTGATCTAACTTTCTAGAAGCACATGTCATAGAGATACAAATATATCCTCATCACCTTACTTCTCTTAGTAAAAAATATGTTTTAGGTAATTATTAACGTATAGATGAGTTATATTCTGGGTAACTATATGTAATGTAAAAATTAGTTGATTACAATGGTAGAGTCTATGTTATTAAATATTAAATCGTCTACAACGACAAAACATTTAATAGTAAATGATGTATATCATGAGAATACATAATAATTCATAATATATATATATATATATATATGATTAGTACTTAAAAGTGCATTTTTATCATGGTTTTATATCATCATTTTGCACTTGAAGATTATATGATGTTATTATACAAGATATAGTTTATATAATGATATTATATAATAATTGAAATATGCATTGTTATATTGTGAACCTGAATTGTATGATGCTACTAGATAAGATATGTTGTGTTATGAAATGAAATTAGAGGTGTAATATAATTTTATTGATAACTTGGAACCTTTTAATACAGGAGAGATTCTGCTGAAATTTTAATAGAAATTTTGGTGGAACCAATATAAAAAAAAATTACACCTAAAATTTTCAATGTATTACAAAAAAGGATGTAGAAAATCAAGATTGTTATACTTATTCTCTTATGAAATGTTTACATAATAATATTTATCATACCCTGTAGACACTAACTTTACATAAAAATATTTATCTTGCCTTGTAAGCAATGATTTCCCGTAATATTTTTCATGCCCTATTAGCAATATTCATATACTAATATTTAACCTATCTTATAGACAATATTTACATAATAATATTTATCTTATTTTGCAGACAATATTTTAACATAATAATTAGCATGCCTTGTAGGCATTATTCACATAAGCATATTTATCATAGCTCATAAACAATGATTTCACATAATTTTTATGCCCCATAAGCTATATTCACATAATAATCTTTAACCTATCTCATAAGTAATATTTATATAATAATATTTATCTTCCCTCGTGAAAAATAATTTCACATAATAGTTATTATATCCTATAGAGAATCTATTCTTGAAATTTTATTTTCCTGCCTCAAAGGCAATTTATTACTAGTTATATTCTCTCTGTGAAAACAATTTACTCATATAACAATATTTTTCCATAATTGCATTGAATTCATATTCCAAACATTGCATTGAATATATATATATATATATATATATATATATATATATATATATTCAATGCAATGTTTGGAATATGAATTCAATGCAATTATGGAAAAATATTGTTATATGAGTAAATTGTTTTCACAGAGAGAATATAACTAGTAATAAATTGCCTTTGAGGCAGGAAAATAAAATTTCAAGAATAGATTCTCTATAGGATATAATAACTATTATGTGAAATTATTTTTCACGAGGTAAGATAAATATTATTATATAAATATTACTTATGAGATAGGTTAAAGATTATTATGTGAATATAGCTTATGGGGCATAAAAATTATGTGAAATCATTGTTTATGAGTTATGATAAATATGCTTATGTGAATAATGCCTACAAGGCATGCTAATTATTATGTTAAAATATTGTCTGCAAAATAAGATAAATATTATTATGTAAATATTGTCTATAAGATAGGTTAAATATTAGTATATGAATATTGCTAATAGGGCATGAAAAATATTACGGGAAATCATTGCTTACAAGGCAAGATAAATATTTTTATGTAAAGTTAGTGTCTACAGGGTATGATAAATATTATTATGTAAACATTTCATAAGAGAATAAGTATAACAATCTTGATTTTCTACATCCTTTTTTGTAATACATTGAAAATTTTAGGTGTAATTTTTTTTTATATTGGTTCCACCAAAATTTCTACTAAAATTTCAGCAGAATCTCTCCTGTATTAAAAGGTTCCAAGTTATCAATAAAATTATATTACACCTCTAATTTCATTTCATAACACAACATATCTTATCTAGTAGCATCATACAATTCAGGTTCACAATATAACAATGCATATTTCAATTATTATATAATATCATTATATAAACTATATCTTGTATAATAACATCATATAATGTGAATCAAGTGAAGGATTTGATTCCAACTATAAACATGCATGGTTAAATAGATACATAGAATTATAAACATTAAAGTAAAGTCATACATGCAAATATACAAGTTAATATTACATTTCAAGTTTAGGAGATAAGTCTCTTGGTTTACAAATAATTACATGGCCAAAACAAAAGGATAACTAAACTAAAATAACTCATAATGTGACCTTAATGAAATTGTAAATAGAAATTAATATGTTTGTAAACATAAAATCAGGAATGAATTAAGGGTTGTAAGCGTGATTATCTTTATAGATACAATGAAGTAAATGGTTAACACATGAATATAGAGATGATACCTGTTGTAAAATGTTATGGGCTAAAGGTAAAATATTGAGTACCATCATGCCATATAATAAATAAATAAATTGGCAAGCGATATGTAAAAATAGGTGAGAAGGTCATGAGTGTGCATTCTATGTATATGTGACCATGGAAATACATGGTTAATAAGGAAACTAAAAAAGAGATGAATTTAGGAAATGAAAGGAACTAATACGCATTAGCAATGAGATGTAAATGAATATTGATTTAGAAGTTGATACCTAACATTACAAGTATTTGTGTATATGAGTTGAATAATTATGGATATAAAGTGTTACTAGGTGGACTCTAAATAGGATTAAGATGTAAAAATAAGATGTTATGAATAAACAGTTAAGTCTGAAATTATAGGAACCATAAGGATTTTTTATATTAAAACACTAAATAGATGAGATAAATTGTAGCTATTAAATTGTAACGAGTGCAACATGAAAATGGGATAAGAAAGAGGGGAAAAAGGAAAAAAATATGTTTTATAGGAGGATTTATTAGTACTTAAAAGTGTATTTTTATCATGGTTTTATATCATCATTTTGCACTTAAAGTATCCATAACTCCTTAACTAAAGCATGTTTTATAATAATATATCTAATAATATAAGATACATTTAATTTATGATAAATATTTATTTTAAATGCAGGCCTATCACATAAATGAAAGGATTGATTGATGACTTTAAGAACTTAAATTGCAAGGATAAAGAGATGGCCAAACTTAGAAAAGAGATGTCGGTGCAATCCAAACCGGAACACTGTTCGGTAAATGGGTCATATCTGGAGCTATATATCTCAGATTTAGGTCCAATTTATATGGATGGAAAGGTAAGACATAGGCCTACAACTTTCATATGGAGCCCAAGATCTAAAAAGGACATTATCAAGTCCAAATTGTAGCAACAACAAAGAAGCCCGAATCTGTCTTCCAGCCCGAGCACTGTTCGGTATTTTGGCCATATCTGGAGTTCTAGAAGTCCAAATGAGCTGAAGTTTTTACACAAGAAAGCTGAGACAATTGCCCACAACAAGAAAGCTGCAACAATTGCCTACAACTATCATTGTTTTGACTGGCTCCAATTCTGATGTTATCAATGACTTTTTGGGTAGACAAGAGAAGATAAGGATTGTCACCAAGTCAAAAGTTGGTCACCCACTTATCAATTAGTCATCAAATCAATAGTTCCCATTTTTGGCCTATAAAAGGAGGCATTTGCCATGCATTTAGGCATCTTGGTTTCCAGATCAAGATCATGCTCTTCCTTTCTCTCTTTGTATTTTTTATGCTTTGTTTTCATTAATATTAAGTTTATGCCTTTCATTTCCTTTCCTTTACTTAGTTAACTTTTATGTTCTTATTTTGTTTATCTATTTTGCTTTCTTTCATTATGTCTAGCTAAGTTAATTATGTCAAGGTGAAAAGGTTACACTAATGGTGTAAGAATAAGTATAATGTAAACTTAATATGGACTTTAATGTTTGATACTAACATGTTTTATATTTGTTATCTTGTTCACTCTTTAATACTTTGCTTGTTAAATGACTAATCTTGATTTATGTTGTATAACACTTGGTACAACAAATGCTTGGCACTTTCATAGCCCATAATGTATGGTATAACCGACACCTGAGCTATGAAAGGAACTTGATTTATTGTTAACATAAGTTATAATCATGAATGCTTGACGAGATTTACAAGTATTAGCATTAATTGAATAAGATGACTAATGTAATCATGTTAACAATATATAATCTGATTGGAACCTCCTTTGTGTGTGGTTTCCAATTCAATAATAAGAGTTTATACTATACTTGTTTGATATACCATTAGTGGAACCTCTAACCTTGACATTTGTTATTATCATTGTTTAATCGTTACATTAATATTCCATCTCAAAGTTCTCATCTTCTTCTTCTTCTTCTCCTTCTTTTTCTTTATTATTATTATTATTATTATTATTATTATTATTATTATTAGTACTACTACTACTACTACTACTACTACTACTACTACTACTACTACTACTACTACTACTACTACTACTACTACTACTACTACTACTACTACTACTACTACTACTACTACTACTACTACTACTACTACTACTACTACTACTACTACTACTA
>NW_011500267.1:222569-228728 GCF_000495115.2 Populus euphratica
ATTATTAGTATTACTATTATTATTATTATTATTATTATTATTATAATAATTATTATTATTGTTGTTGTTGTTGTTGTTGTATTATTGTTATAATTTGTATAATTAACCTCCCTATGGTTCGACCCTGGTCTTGCCGGGTTATTTATTACTTCGACACTCCTGCACTTGGGAGAAGATATCAATCTTTTTATCGTGTCAAGGATCCACAATTAAAAAAAAATATCAGGAAAGAAGAATTGAAAATAAGAAAGAAGTACTTAATACAACTCACAAATATAAGTAAGAATTCTAAATTTCAAGGACAAAATTTCTTGAAGGAGAGGAGAATGTGAAACTCTTGAAATTTATAATTTAAATATATAGATGTATAAACTCCTATGTAAATATAAGACTGAAAGTGGTAAGATCTTGATAAGTGATGGAAATCGAGATAAGAAATAATAGATGAATGATGATAATAAAAATAATTATGATGTATATAAAATGATTTTTAGTTTAGAATTCATAACAATTGAGAAACTAGTATTGTGTTTTGATAGATAAAATAATGAGGAGAATGATAAAATACTTCTAAGGAATAAGTGAGGTAATAAAAAATAAATTATAAAAAATGATAGTAAAATGAAAAGAAAAGACTAAAGATGCAAGTAGATTTTAAACAAAAGATTTTATGAAAGTGGTTAATTTAAATTATGAACAAGCATTAAATATGACATTGTCATGAATTCGAGTAATTCAAGAACATAAATGATGAATGTAATCATCTGGTAAAAGAAATAGGTTGTTAATGAAGGTATTATTGTGAGTATGAGACAATAATTTAATATGTATAAAGAAGAAAGAGAGACTTCATCAATTGTTGAAAAGAATACATTAAAGAAAAAACTTATTATGGATTTAATATGCTTATAGAAAAGATTAAAGATGTTATGTCAATCATATATATTTTTGTTGAATATTAATGATTATGTGTATGTGTGTGTTTGCCTATATTGTTTTAGGTATCTTTCCTTAAAAGTCTCATTTTTTAATAAAATTCTATCAAGCTACTTAACTTTTCTTATTGAAAAGTATTTGTAAAGTCTAATAATGTTATTTAATTAAATTAAAGTCTAATAATATATCATTATAATTATTGATTTAATTTAAAGATAATGAAATTGAAATTACCTTTATTGTATTGTAACAAAAACATTACCCTTGTTTACACATAAATAATTATAATAAATGAACATAGATTCATTTAAATTACATGAATTTACAACCATTCCAGTTGGATTTGGATTAATGTTTTCATAATTAGTTGAGACATGCCATAAAATAACAACAATATAGTTTTTTGTGGCTACGAACACTACCAATGATATTTTTAGCATCGTAGGCATGTCTAATTATATTGCAAGCGCAACAAACTTGTTGCTATTAGTAGAGGAAGCATCCATGGTTCCTACCTTACTAGAATAACACTAGCTTACTTGACATTACTTGTGGCGTAGTGTGCTAATATTGTTATATGATGTAGGCACCGTAGCCATAAATTTAGCTTACTTGACATTTATGTGATTTAAAAAACTTAAAAGTGGTATAAAGCCATTATTATACAATTAAGATTCTTGTTGTATGTTTTGATTGTTATTAGCATTAGATATGAATTAAATTCAATATTTTCAAAAATTATATTTTTTATATGAATTGTTCAAAAACAATTTTCTCAATTAATATTCCAATTAAAATTGATTGATTTTTTCTATAATTGGCTAGAATATAATGAAAAAAGATTTTAGCGAAGGTGAAAGTGAATCATATGCATATCTAGCTATGTTTCATGCACAACTAACTTGTTGGAAAAGACAAAGGAAACATCCATGATTCTTGCCCTACTAATGTGCATGACATTGCTTGTGGCACAACATGCTACTGCTGCCCTATACTGAAGATGACACAATGACAACCTTGGCTACTGTTAACATAGGTAGTGTGCCTAGGCTAACAACAACAAAGAAGAAAGAAGAAAAGGATGATAGGAAAAATTATTGGCTACTGTTAACATAGGTAGTGTGCCTGGGCTAACAACAACAAAGAAGAAAAGGATGATGGGAAAAATTTTGATAACCCTTGCAACATAAACATAATAACCCTTGCAACAATGTTTATGGTTTTATGGGCATAATTATAATTTTTTCCAAATCGCTTATACCTCATTATAGGGTGTTTTTAAGATATAATTATGACGTTATCCTTGTATATATAAAATATGATTTTATATTGAAAATGAAAACTCAAATTAAATTAATTATAGAATTAGTTTTTTTATAATGGAATTTAATTAAATTGTTTCATTATTTTTTTATTTTAGTTTTGAGATATCCTAACTACATTAGAATTTAATTAAAATATTTAATTAAACTATTTCAGAAAAGTAGTTTTTTTCCTCAAATAAAGAGAGTTCTTAAGCCAAAAGATTTTATTTAATTTATTCTAAAATATTTTATGGTGTTGATAAGAATTTTAATATGATTAATTTTTGTATTAAATCTTGAAAATATATTTTCAAGAAAAAAAATGAATTAAATAAAATTTATAAATTTTGAAAAATTATGAAAGTAAGTTTGATTTAATATTTCTAAATATAAAAAATATTATACCAAAACTACACATAAAACTAATAATTAGAATTGAAAAATTCAAGATATTCAATTAGACATATTTATGAGTTTTTATGCATGGTAGATGATTTTAGATATTAAAAAAAAACCAATATAATTGTAGTTGTTTTTTATGGTTGACTAATTGTAGTATTAGATATGTCATTTTATATTTTATTTTATTTTTTATAGGATATAAAAAATATTTTTCATCTAATTTCCCTTACTGTAAATTGAGGTTTCTTATTTAATTATATATGAATGTTATGCAATTTATAAATTTAGAAATTTAGATATGAAAATTATTTTGCAATCCAAGACAAAGAAAAAAACAACAAAAAAGATACAATCATGGTACTTATAAGTAATTAAAAAGATGCATAACACTACCTAGGATTTAACTATCTAAATCTCTTAAATTGCTCAAGAAAATTATTTTTAATATGTTCATAACTATCCAATTATAATGACATACTAAAGGTGTATGTCTTTAATCATCATAATGAAAAACTTCTCACTAAAAAATTAAGTTAAATTACTTATAATTTTTTAATATATAGGGAATTATGACATGTAGTTAAATACTGCATTTAATTTTCAAATATAAATCAATCAATTTGTTATAGTGATAATAAGTTAAATCATTTAACTTATTTAATACTATTTTGATTAAGAGTGTGATTTGTATTTGAGCCAACATATTACAAAACATAATGAATCATATGACACGACTAAAAGATTGATGTCTTCTTCCAAGTGTAGGAGTGTCGAAGTAATAAATAACCCGGTAAGACCGGGGTCGAACCACAGGAAGGTTAATTGTACAAATTATAATACAACAACAACAACAATAATAGTAATAGTAATAATATTAATAGTAATAATAATAGTAATAATAATAATAATAATAATAATAATGAAGAAAAAGAAGGAGAAGAAGAAGAAGATGATGAGAACTTTGAGATAGAATATTAATGTAACAATTAAACAATGATAATAACAAATGTCTAGGTTAAAGGTTTCACTAATGGTATGTCAAACAAGTATAATATAAACTCTTATTATTCAATTGGAAACCACACATAAAGGAGGTTCCAATCAGATTATAGATTGTTAACATGATTACATTAGTCATCTTATTCGATTAATGTTAATACTTGTAAATTTCGTCAAGCATTCATGATTATAACTTATGTTAACAACAAATCAAGTTCCTTTCATAGCTCAGGTGTCGCTTATACCATACAGTATGGGCTATGAAAGTGCCAAGCATTTGTTGTACCAAGTGTTATACAACATAAATCAAGATTAATCATTTAACAAGCAAAGTATTAAAGAGTGAACAAGATAACAAATACAAAACATGTTAGTATCAAACATTAAAGTCCATATTAAGTTTACACTATACTTATTCTTACACCATTAATATAACCTTTTCACCTTGACATAATAAACTTAGCTAGACATAATAAAAGAAAGAAAAATAAATAAACAAAATAAGAATATAAATAAGATAAAAGTTAACTAAGTAAATGAAAGCAAAGCATCAACATTACAAAAAATACAAAGAAAGAAAGCAAGAGCATGATCTTGATTTGGAGACCAAAATGCCTAAATGCATGGCAAATGCCTCCTTTTATAAGCCAAAATTGGGAACTATTGATTTGATGACTAATTCATAAGTGGGTGGCCAACTCTTGACTTTGTGACAATCCTTATCTTCTTTTGTCTGCCCAAAACGTCATTGATAACATCAAAATTGGAGCCACTTGATACATGAAAGTTGTAGGAAATTGTCTCAGCTTTCTTGTGTAAAAAGTTCAGCTCGTTTCGACTTTTAAAACTCCAGATATGACTAAAATACTAAACAGTGCTCGGGTTGGTGGACAGATTCAGACTTCTTTGTTGCTACAATTTGGACTTGAAAATGACCTTTTTAGATCTTTGGCTCTATATCAAAGTTATAGGCCTATGTCTTACCTTTCCATCCATATAAAGTAGACCGAATAGTGTTCCGGTTTGGATTGCACTGACATCTCTTTTCTAATTTTGGTCATCTCTTTACCCTTGCAATTTAAGTTCTTAAAGTCATTAATCAATCCTTTCATTTATATGATAGACCTGCATTTAAAATGAACATTTACCATAAATTAAAGCTATCTTATATTATTAGATATATTATTATAAAAGATGCTTTAGTTAAGGAGTTATTGATATTTCAAGTGCAAAATGATGATAAAAAATCATGATAAAAATGCACTTTTAAGTACTAATCACACCCCCCCAACCAGCTTATTACTAATCCCTAGTAATCAAAGCGTTAAAATAGAAAAACAATTTGCAAATTCCACAAAGAAAGGTATTCATCATTTAACTTCCATTAATCTATCCAGATAAAGAAGCTCTCACTAAATTTATATATCTGCTCAATATCTCTTAACAAGATATTAATAAACCTTTTTTTTATGCTCAATGTATCAACACATAATTATGGGCTTTTCTTGGAAGAAAAGAAAATTTTTATTCGAATGTTTAAGGTTAACTTCCTTGGGTTGGGATTATTATTTTTGTTTTTTTTAAATATAGATACATGTAATTTAAAAACATCATGCATTTTTAACCCATGTAACGAGCTTTCAGCTAATGACTCCTAGATTAGTTGGTTTTAGGGCATTAGGTGTTAAGACACCCCTAACAGATACTAATATATAGATAGTGCAATGTTTGATTCTCTTAAGCTTTTCTCCTCAACCCATGTAACAAGCGTTGGGCCAATAGTTCCCAAGTTAGTTGACTTTAGGGTATTAGGTGTTAAAACACCCCTTCGAGCTTAATTGCTTAGGTTAGGGAGGCTACGAAACCAAACTTATCTATATTTTTATTATTATCATTTTCTTTTCTTTTTTTTTCTTTTTTTTCTTTTTTTTTTAATTATATACAATCCCTTTCCCTTAGTTGTTACCTTTAACAAAAGAACATAAATAATGTAATAATCCAATATGCAACCGACAATCATATATTAAAGTGTGTGTGTGTGTAAATTAAGGTTTAAGAATACATGTTAAATAAGTATATGAGCAGAATTAAGTGATAACAATGCGAGAGTTTGCAAACCTTAATATTTCAAGAAGTATTATAATAGACCTTGTTAAGAATGGTTACTAAGATGCGTCTCAAGAGTCACTTTAACAAAAGAGCTCATTTACTCTGCCATCCTAGAAACAACAATTATACACATGCTTTATGAAATGAAAAACAATTTTTTTTATCAACTACTACCCTCTCCCCCCAACCAAAATGAGACATTGTCCTGAATGTTTTAAGGTAGAAAGATAGAGTATAGAAGATATAACCTAAAATAACAAACATTGACAAACCTGAAACACACTAAAACAAATATAAGAAATAACAAAACACAATAATAAAACCAAAAGACACAAATATTCAGAAATGAAGGCTCAAATCCAATCTAAGCTTTTTACGGCTTTCCTTAGATGACCAATTTATGCGACTC
>NW_011503570.1:0-497 GCF_000495115.2 Populus euphratica
TAACGTAGAAAGATAAAGTATAGAAGACATCACCTGAAATTACGAACACTGACAAACCTAAAACATACTTAAACAAATATAAGAAACAACAAAACACAAATATTATGCTATTAATAAAACCAAAAGACACAAGTTTTTACAACCTAAGGCTCATATCTTACCTTGATTTTACGTCCAAGAACGGTTTAAATGCCCTTTATGAGTCAGGAATAGGCTTCCGATCTAGTTTTCTTAAGAACTAGCAAACATGGTCTTTTTTAGTCAGATTCCTAAGACTAAGTCAATCATGTTCTTTATGAAAATGAGGTCATCAATCATGAATTACATGATTCACATCTCGAATATGATGAGACTTAAGAGTCAATAAAAGATTATCTAAAGACTCTCCGTGTTTTGAAATAAATCTCACTTTTTGACAATTTTCACGGGTTTTGCGGAATACATGTGATTCTTTCAATATGGTAGGCCAATAAAATCCACTTTGTAAGATTTCTATA
>NW_011503570.1:730-849 GCF_000495115.2 Populus euphratica
AAAGGTATTGAACTAAGAGAAAGTATGGACTCATTTGGAAAGTAATCATCGATTGGTGATGTAACCATATTATTTGATAGTTTCACCCACATCTACCTAATGTTTTGTCCATGTTTTAT
>NW_011503570.1:1157-1576 GCF_000495115.2 Populus euphratica
TTTATGCAAACTTAATTGTTTTGGATTCCTGACTCAAAGGTCTATAAACACTCCAAATTTCAGCCAAAAATGATGTCAGTGAGGGAGATATGATTTTTCAAAAATAACAACTAAATTCTGCTAACAAACATGTTTCATGAAAAAATGAGTCAAAATTACATTTTGAAGCATCTAAACTGACATCCAAGTTTTTATATCAGCAATTTAGCTCCTCTAAGTCAGAGCTTAAAGATTTCATGCAAGGCTATTTCTTCTTTTTAGAGAAAATAACTATTGAAGTACTTAAATAGAAATTGCCAACTTAAGGGAAGACTATTTTATAAAATAGAGACAAGGGTTTCTTAGCACATAAAAAGAAAGAGGGAAGGGGCTGGCAGCCAGTAAAAAAAAAAAAGGTAGAGAAGAAGGGGCTAAGAACG
>NW_011503570.1:3037-6875 GCF_000495115.2 Populus euphratica
TAACTTCTCTATGGTTCGACCTCGGTCTTGCCGGGTTATTTATTACTTTGAAAATCCTGCACTTGGGAGAAGACATTAATCTTTTTGTCGTGTCAGAAATGATGTTCTAAATAGAACTAGTAATAACACTAGCCTCACCTTATCGAGGTCAAATTCTGTTGTTTTCTAGGGTGTTTAGGTAGTTTTAGTTTTCTACAGTAGGATTTTCATACAATTTGCATTGTTTTTTTTCTTAGTTTTCTTAATGATTTATGCCAGTAAACCGTTCTACTAATCAAAGTCAAGTGCAGTTACATCTTGAAATAGAAAAAACTTTATGCAGGTTATGAAAGGAAGCTCGCCTCAACACCATGGCTATTGCACGACAACAAACACTTAAGGAGCTTGCTGCTCCTAACGTGGAAAATCAACCACTATGCATAAACATCAACAATAATGTAAACTTCGAGCTCAAATTTGGTTTTATACATCTGCTATCAATATTTAATGGTCTTGCAGGAGAAGATCCTCATACTCATCTCAAGGAGTTCCATATGGTTTGCATTGGCATGAAACCAAATGAAGTTGATGAAGAATAGGTTAAGTTGAAAGCTTTCCCTTTCTCTTTAAAAGGGGCAGGAAATGCATGGTTTTTCTCTATTCTTCTAAGTTTTATTGAAACTTGGAATGCCATGAAGAAGATTTTCCTTGAAAAGTATTTTCCAGTATCTCGAGTTGCCAACATAAGGAAAGAAATATATAGGATTCGGCAATCTCATGGAAATATACTCTTCAAATATTAAGAAATATTTGATCAACTCTGTATTCAATGTCCTCATCATCAAATACCCGATTAGCTGCTCATTCAATATTTTTATGAAGGATTGATGCCTACTGACTGGAGTATTATTGATGCTGCAAGTGGAGGGGCATTGGTAGATAAGACACCTAAGGCTGCATACCAATTGATCTCAAACATGGCAGCCAACTCGAAACAATTTGGCACCCATGGAGACTTCGCAAATAAACAAGTAAATGAGGTAATTATTTCTAACCTTGAGAAAGTTAATGATCTTACTTCTCTTGTGTGTTTTTTAACTTATGGAAATATACAGCAGGTGAAAGTTTGTAACATATTTCCCTTCTAAGGACATACCTCATATATATGACTAACAATGCAAGAAGATTACATTGAACAAGTTCATATAATTGATGGAGGATTCAACGAACAGTCCCAAGGTAAATATGGTCCCTTTCCAACATGTACAATCCTGGTTGGAGAGATCATCCCAACGTATGGTATGGGAACTAGCCTTAACAAGGCAATCAAGGTCGATAATTCCATCCCTATGGATTTCATCCCCAACAGAATTATCAAGCAAGATAACCCCCTCCATTTACAAACTCTAATGTTATGGGGTTGTCATCCAGTGATGATCTTCGTGAGATGATGCAAACTTTGGCTTCTAACACTGTGACCTTACAACAAAATATCATCTCTTTTCAACAGGAAACAAGGTCAAATATTCACAACTTGGAGAAGTAAATAGGGCAAGTAGCTTCAAGTGTGGGGAAATTAGAAGCACAAATGAATAGAAAATTTTTCTCCTAAGCATCGAATCCAACAGAGAATGTTAGTGTGATCATGCTGCGAAGTGGGAAAGAACTTGAAGAGAAAAGGTCGAAACAAATTGGGATGGAGGAAAAAGAAGAGATAGAAACTGAATTGAGTACAAAGAAGGAACATCCTCATCCTCTACAAACCAAAACATCGACCAACACTCCAAAGGTAACTCCTCACTAAATGAATTCCAATTTTAAAACAATTCCACCCTTTCCTATGAGTTCTTCTAGGTCAAAGAAAGAGGACAAAGAAAAAAAGATTCTATAGGTTTTCAAGAAAGTATAACTCAACATTCCTTTGCTTAATGCTATCAAGCAAATTTCTAAGTATGCCAAATTTTTGAAGGAGTTATGTACTACTAAGAGAGATTTTAAATTGAAAGGTTATGAAATGGTAAGTATGAGTGAAGTTGTATCTACTGTTGTTCAAAAGAATATGCTTTTAAAGCAAAAAAACTTAGGTGCATTTCCTATCCCATGTGTTATTGGTAATGCTAGTTTCAAAAGGGCCTTATGTAATTTAGGTGCATCCATTAGTGTTATGGCCAAACATGTTTATGATTCTCCTAGTCTAGAGCCTTTGAATAAAACTAGTATTGTAATACAACTTGCAAACCGTAGTTTTGTTTACCCACTTGGTGTGATAGAAGATGTCCTAGTCAAGATTGATAGTTTGGTTATTCTATGTGACTTTTATATTCTTGATATGGAACATGATTCTTGTGATTCATCAACCAGTACCCCTTTATTATTTGGGAGACCATTCTTGAAAAATGCCAATACAAAAATTGATTGTGGTAAGGATACTTTATCTATGGAAGTAGGAGATGAAAATATTGAATTTAATTTTCATGATGCAATGACATATCCTTATAACAATGTTTATTCTATCACATGTTATGACCAAGATGTATGCAGCAAGTTCCTGATTTTGATAGCGAGGATAGATTAAGTATAGATTTGAGCTATGGTTATGATTTTACCAAGATTATAGCTTTGAACTATGGTTATGATTTTACCAAGATAGAAGATATGGAGAGGCATACATGTGTTCCCCGGAACGTGCAAAACTCATAAGCTTTGCAAATTGTCCTTTATGATGCATGAGTCATTTACCCATCACGGATAGTGAATGGGTGGTGCCTATCTCTTTGGTGACCAAAAAGATTGGAATTACGTTGAGAGAAATACAAAATGATGCTTATGAGAATGCAAGATTTACAAAGAAAACACTAAAAGTCTCCATGACCGAATGATTATAAGAAAAGAGTTTAATGTTGGAGACAAAGTCCTTCTTTATTATTCGCGTTTGAAACTTTTTACTGGAAAGTTGCACACTCATTGGATTGGACCCTTTGTTGTTTCTATGGGTTTGAAACTTTTTACTGGAAAGATGCGCACTCATTAGATTGGACCTTTTGCTGTTTCTAATGTTTTTCCTTATAGTGCAGTTGAAATTACAAGTTTAAAAACCAACAAAGTATTCAAGGTCAATGGGCATCGTTTGAAACGTTTCTACGAAGGTTAGATGGTATAACTCACCGCTTTTGCGGAGTTAGCTGAACCAATCTATGAAGAATGAGCATGCAACATGTTGAGCCAATGACATAAAACAAAAGCACATACTGGGAGGCAACCCAACACAAAAAAAAAAAAAGATTTTCTTTCTTTTTCCCTAATCTTTCATTTTTTGCATTTTACTTTATTTTTGTCATTCTCCTATATTTCTTTTTTTTATTTCAACATTGAGGACAATGTTGTGTTTTAAGTGTGGGGGTATTGGGAGAATGTTGGTTTTTTTATTTTGGTTTTTTTGGTTGTTCTAAAAAAAAATTATGTTTGATCTTTTAAACTCCTATTGGTTTATGAGAATGTGAGTATTACATATGAGAATTAATTGAGATAGATGGAAATATGAATCGAATGAAGGAGCATGCATGCAAGTTTTAAGGTTTAATTGGTTTAGGGATTGACTTTGAGAATATGCCATGTTAACTTTATAGTATTATACCAATACAAGCTTTTGAGCCTTCAACATTAAATTATTTGATTGTGCACTTTTTCAATGATATGTATCTCTAGAACTTGCTTCATGTCTTGTTGAGATTACATTCGCATTACACATATACATGAAGATGATAAAGGTATTAGGAATTTTAACCACTTAAGCTGAAAAGCCAACCTAAACTATATTATCCTTAGTGAGCCCCTTTTGAGCTTGTTTATCTTTTCTTTG
>NW_011503570.1:6940-8590 GCF_000495115.2 Populus euphratica
AAAAAAAAAAAAAAAAAAAAACTAAAAGGCATAAAAAACAAAAAAAACAAAAAAAAATAGTTAAAAAAAATTGTGAAAAAAAAAAGGAAAAAAAAGAAAAAATCATCCCATTAATTAAGTTAGACATATTATCAAGCCGCTGTTATTGCGAAAAAAAAGAAAAAAAAAGAAAAAGAAAAAAAATGTTCCTTTATTTTCTTAAGATTTTATATTGAAAAAGCTTGAAATGAAAAGAAGTCAAGCATTGGTGATGAAAGATGAAAAATTGATGTGATTTGATGGAATATCTTGTTTGAAATATCATTTTTTAGAATGCTCTACTTTCTTTGGTTTGAACCTTTTCTTTTACTCTCTTTTACCTCACCTTAACCTTAGCCTGACTACAACCATAAAATAAGACATTTTAATTCATGCATTATTTGTAATATGTTGACTACAACTAGAAAATAAGACCTTTTAATTAATGCATTATTTGTAATATGTTAGTAATGGAGATGACTCTTTGATTGAATTTGAGAGATTTAGACACATAAACCCTAAACACATGAGTGTTGGAGTGTATATCAATGAGAGGACCTATCACTTTGGCATGATATAGATTTCATTTAAATCCCGACAATTGATTGAGTTTTGAAGTTTGCATGTAAATAAATTCATGAACATTTATGTTTTTCTATCTTGTTTTATTATATTCTTATTAATAATGCTTGTACTCTTGGACATTGATGGGAGATTAAGAGATTAATTATAGTTATTTTCAATTTAATTTAATTTATCCTTTCTTGAGGACAAGCAAGAGTTAAGTGTAGGGGTATTTGATGTAACCATATTATTCAATAGTTTCACCCATATCTACCTAATGTTTTGTCTATGTTTTATATGTAAAATGCCTTGATATTCTTTGTTTTATGTTTTGAAGGCACTTTTGGATGAAAAATGCAAAAAGGAGTAAATTGGAGATAATTGGCAGATTTGACGTTTTGTCGATGTTTTATGTAGAGCGTAAGTTCTAGAGATCAAAATGAAGTGATCCCAGTGGATATAAAAAGCTACCATCCATACCTTTCTGGAAATGTAATGCAAGAAAAATACAAAGAGGAAGATCATGGAAATCACATCCTTCAAAGTCAAATCTCGTATTCTGCCACTGTTGACCTTTGTCCATTCAAAATTCCATATCTGGAGCTATAGAAATCCAATTGATGCAAACTCAATTTTGTTGGATTCATGACTCAAAGGTCTAGAAACGCTCCAATTTTCAGCCAAAAACGATGTCAGATGAGGGCGATATGATTTTTCAAAGATGACAACTGAATTCTGCCAGCAATCAGGTTTCGTGAAGAAATGAGTCCAAATTATGTTTCGAAGCTTCTAAACTATCATCCAAGTTATAATTTCAGCAATTTAGCCCCTCTAGTAAATCAATCTAGAAGGTCAAGAAAAGTAGCCACCAACCTCAATCCACCAACCTCAAATCACCAACCACAAACCAGCTGCAAGTTGGAATGCTGCCATTGTCAAAGAAGGAGGCTGGGGGTCACTTGGACTTCTAGAACTCCAGATATGAGCCAAACACTGAACATGATTTGGGCTGCAGGATAAATTTAGACTTCTTTATTGTTGCTACAATTTGGACTTGAAAATGGCCTT
>NW_011503570.1:9131-9317 GCF_000495115.2 Populus euphratica
TTTATGGTATTAGGTGTTAAAACACCCCTTAGGGATTAATTGTTTAGGTTAAAGAAGCTACGGAACCAAACTTATCTATATTTTTATTATCACCATTTTTTTCTTTTTTTTTCAAATTATATACTATCTATTTCTCTTAATTGTTACCTTTAACAAAAAAAAACATAAATAATGTAATAATCCAAT
>NW_011503570.1:9396-9728 GCF_000495115.2 Populus euphratica
GATAACAATGCGAGAGTTTGTAAACTTGAATATTTCAAGAAGTATTTTAATAGACCTTGTTATTAATATTGCAAATAACCATTGAAAAATATTAACCAAGATTCATTTGAAAAGTCAATAAAATTCCTCTTTACTCTGCCATCTTAGTAACAACAGTTTGTAAATGGTTTATAAAATAGAAAATATAGTTAGTTTTTTTTTAATATCAACTAATACCCTCTCCCCCTAACCAAAATGAGATATTATCCTCAATGTCCTAACATAGAAAGATAGAGTACAAATGACATTACCTAAAATAACAAACACTAACAAAACTGAAACACAATTAAACA
>NW_011503571.1:0-2377 GCF_000495115.2 Populus euphratica
GACAATCTTTCGATGTAAGTTCGTAAAGGGTTTAGTTTTTTTTTTAAAAAAATTACAACATAATTTATGAAGTAATAACTATTGAATTTATTTCATTTATTTTCAGGTTCACAAACATTGAGGCCGTTCGAGTAATATCATCGGTGTTTCAATCGTTGATGGAGATTTCATTGTTTCAATGGAGTCAGATATCCTAGCATCCTGAATGGATGCCTCAAATCAATGCATGGTTTGACAGATTTGAGGTTGATGTTAATTTATAATTTTTAGCTTATTTCTAATAAATTATTAATATAATTATAAATAAATTATTTTATATTTAAAATTATTTATTTATACACAGGATAAATTCTGCTGGGATAGTGAGCATAACAGTGTTGCGAGGAGGGTGTGGAAAAATCACGCGACAACTAGGTAATATAAAAAAAAATACAAGATTTTTTTAGACAAAAATTTATGTTTTGAAATGTAATTTTTGGTTGCGTGGAGTAGGTTGCATGATTTTTGGTATCATGCACAAAAAAGGGCAAAAAAACCGCGAGAGATAGGGGTTTCCAAGGCTGGAACAATGTTGCGGTTTGGAGGAATTTCAAATTGATATACATCTTGGAAGATATATGGCCGCAATATCTTGAGCACATGATGTTTAAGCGGTTCACATGATGCTCACAATCTAGTACTGGCAACTGGAATCGGCCAATTCATGGCTCGGTGACTACACACATTGGCAGCTCTATTCCGTTTGCCGCACATGCGAAATAGATTGTAAGATTAATTTAAATAAAACATATCATTAAATTAATTTGTTGTTAATAAATCTTTTTTCATTATAGGTTACATCTCTTAGACGTGAGCCAAGCTTGATGGAGTTGTTTGTGGAGACGCACGTGCTGAGCTAAGACCGCCAAAAAGGGGTGCAACAATTCATTGATAACCGTGCTCAACATTTCATGGTATGTTTGTTCATCCATTTTATTTTGTAAGTTATTATGTTTATGGAATTGAATATAATGATTACTTTTTTTATTTTCAGAAGACCTATAATAATCGATTGAGGGAGAGATACGGGAATGATATTTTAACCCATCCATAATTTGATCCAAATTTGTGGATGGAGTTCGGATCATTAGGTGGACCTAATAAAAATCAGGTTTTCAGGCTCTCTAACACTACAGCCGACACCTTGCGATCGACCCATAGTGTTTCAACCGTTGGAAGCTCCCAGTCAATATCGAGTTTCCAATCTAAGGAGTTCGTGGCCTTGCAGCAACACACGACTCAACTCACTGAAAAATATGACCACCTATCAGCGGAGTACGCAGAACTCAAAGCATCTCATGCACAACAAAGAATGGAGTCTATACAACAAAAAGCGGCTTATGAACAATTTCATGAAATGGTCATGAACATGACAAAATAGAGTGGAATATGTGCGCCTAATCCTTTTTGGCCACATAACCACCAGCCTCCTCCTCCAGAACCTTCTCCTCCTCCAACTCCACCTTTATATCCAACCTATTATAGGCGCCTTGTTGGTTTGCTACAATATCTCACCTTGACACGCCCTAATATCTCCAATACAATTAACAATATTTGTCATCTCATGTAATATCCTCGAGACACTCATCTCATTGTTGTGAAGTGTATCTTTCAATACCTTAAAGGTACTCTTAATATTAGTCTTAACTTTGTAAAAGCTCCTCTCATTACACTTCGTGGTTTTTGTGATGTGGATTGGGCAGGCTCCAAAGATGATCATCATTCTACGACTAGCTTTGCTATCTATATGGGTAATAACTTATTATCTTGGGGAGCTAAAAAGCAAGCTACAATGTCTTGTTCCACAGTGAAAGATGAATATCATGCTTTAGCATCAACCATTGCTGAACTTATATGGTTTATACATCTTCTTAAAAGCATCGGCTATTCAGTTCCTACTCCATCATTATATTGCGACAACCTCAATGCTATAAACATGGCTAAGAATCCAATTTTTTATCTTTTTCTGCAACATATTTCTGATCCAGATCAAATGGCTGATATATTTACAAAACCAAATTTTTTATCTTTTTCTGCAACATATTTCTGATCCAGATCAAATAGTTGATATATTTACACTACAAAAAAAGGGTGAATAGCATCGACAATTAGCAACCAAATATTTCAAATGCAAATTTAGCAACAGATTAGGACTGAATTATATATATACTAATTTTTTAATATTAGCAACGGATTTAACAACAGAAAATCGGTTGCTAAAAATTAAATTAATATATTAAAAATCAGCAACGTATTATCCGTTGCTAATACAATGGCACGGTTTACAATAACTGTGCTGATAAAAAAAAGAACAAAATTTGAATTATATATATATATA
>NW_011503571.1:2390-8036 GCF_000495115.2 Populus euphratica
TATATATAAACAAAAAAACACCCCACACGGTATATAATTTGTACAAGTATATAAACAAAAAAAACACCCAGGAGGAGATAATTAATTACTCCAACTCAAAATCAAACAACTTTCATTCTCCACATAAAAAACCCTAACCCAATCGATTTGCCCCTTTCTTCCTTTTCCAGAAACCCA
Organism: Populus euphratica; assembly: GCF_000495115.2. Taxonomy (NCBI): domain Eukaryota; kingdom Viridiplantae; phylum Streptophyta; class Magnoliopsida; order Malpighiales; family Salicaceae; genus Populus; species Populus euphratica. The sequence continues at coordinate 2,568 of NW_011503571.1, forward strand.
CCCCTCCTCTGTCACTTTCTCTTAAATTAATGTCCAGGAACATGTAATTCCAAAACATCCCTTTTCAATAACCCCACTTTTGCTTTCTTTAACTTCTTCTGTGTTGTGCTCTCAAGAACCCACTTGCAAAAGACGGTGGTGTGCACCCACTTACAAAGAACTGTGTTGTGGTGTACTTCCATTTACAAAGAATCGTGCTGTGCTCCTAAGAATCCACTTGCAAACGGTATAACAAATTAAAGCAGGTATAATTAGAAACCCATATTTAAGAGATTTTATTTGTAATTTAGAGATAATGTATTTTATTTTATTAACTAATTTTATTAATGAGAATAATAATTTTGTTTGATTTTTTGCAAATTATTTGTTAAATATGGCTTTTATCACATGTTAATATTTTTAATTATTAATGTAATGTATTTTATTTTAAATTTATTAACTGGGTGAGGTATAAAAAAAAAATATACAGAGAGGGGGGTTGAGATTTATGTTGAACAGATCATGCAAAACAAAGCATGAAAAATGCTGTGGAAAGTAGCCTAACTACAGTTGCAAAACTATTGCTTTCTTTGTAGTAACTAGTAAAAACAGAGCATGCAAAAAGATGTAATCCTAACTAGTGGTATAAATTACTAGTTACAAAAACCGGAAAAGACTAGAAAAGGAGCTTTCTTTGCAGTAGCCTTCTTATCATTTGTGCAATTTCAATAATTTTTTAGTTATGGCACTGCTTGTGTGCGTCACCATGCTTTTATTTAGGTGTTCATTTGTTGAGCTTCATCTTCATTTTTTTTAGGGAGCCCAAGAAAACTTTTAAGTTTCACCATCCCTTCATTTAAAGCCCTTACTCAATTTGGTATTGCTACAGTCTCTGCTAAAAATATTGGAGGAAGTGGAAGCGTCATATAGCTTAACAGTATTTTAAACATTGTCCTGACATGTTGAGTCATGATGCAAAAATGCTTAAACACATGCATGCTAATGCAATATTTACTCTTACTTAGATCACAATACTTAAATAATGTTGTTACATCTGTGGAAAGTAGCCTAACTACAGTTGCAAAACTATTGCTTTCTTTGTAGTAACTAGTAAAAACAGAGCATGCAAAAAGATGTAATCCTAACTAGTGGTATAAATTACTAGTTACAAAAACCGGAAAAGACTAGAAAAGGAGCTTTCTTTGCAGTAGCCTTCTTATCATTTGTGCAATTTCAATAATTTTTTAGTTATGGCACTGCTTGTGTGCGTCACCATGCTTTTATTTAGGTGTTCATTTGTTGAGCTTCATCTTCATTTTTTTTAGGGAGCCCAAGAAAACTTTTAAGTTTCACCATCCCTTCATTTAAAGCCCTTACTCAATTTGGTATTGCTACAGTCTCTTTACAGTCTCTGCTGAAAATATTAGAGGAAGTGGAAGCGTCATATAACTTAATGGTATTTTAAACATTGTCCTGTCATATTGAGTCATAATGCAAAAATGCTTAAACACAAATATGCTAATGCAATATTTACTCTTAGTTAGATCACAATGCTTAAATAATGTTGTTACATATAAAATATAACATAAAATTCATTACAACAATTTGGCATGTTTTATTATTTCTTCATATAGTACTGTTGGTCAGTAAAATCTAATATATTTCACTGCCAATATATAATCATAGTCACACCATAAATAAAACCTTATTTTCTAGAAGTAAGCAATCACAAACACAACTTCTTGAATAAGCCTCTTGTAAAAAATCTATATGGGAGCAGTGCATGAGATGAGAAGTTAACAACTAGGTATATATGAAACTCCAAAATCATATGCACACATAAATTAATAGTTTAAGTAAAAATTTATATAATTTAAATAATTTAAAATTTTAATATAAACATTCATAATATCCATAGATTTTCATCAACCAACAATTAATAAATTTAAAATAAATAATATATCGGTGTTTCATCTCAAACAAAAAAATATCTCAATCGATAATTTTATTAACAATGCTTACATTGGATTTTTCTCAAATCTAGTAATATTTTAGTTAATGTTAAATTAAATCACATCTTATGATCTCTCAATTAGAGAATGTAAAAACAATTAGCAATAAAGATGTATTGTAAGAGTTTTTCATTTTTAAATTATTAGCTAGTTATTAATGAAGTTATTTTGATAATTTGTTATATAAAGTTTTAAATATAGATTAAGAAATATATTAAATAATATTCTAATTTTTTTTTGGTTTTAATTATGTTAAATAGATTAATATGGACAATCGATCATGGATGTATCACCATCGTAGGGATGGTCATATTTGTCCGGAATTTATTGCAGGTGTACGAAGATTTATCAATTTTGCATTTTCAATTGATGAAAATACATCTAGAGGTAAAATTAGATGTCCTTGTGTTAGGTGCAAAAATCAGAAGTTTTTAATGGACGAAGATGTTTATAAGCACTTGTTTTCAAGAGGATTTTTACCTTATATGAAAATTAGACTGTACATGGAAAGCTTTATGTTTCAGAACCAATAATTGCTGGACCCTCATCAGTTGGGTGCAGTCATGTTGTGAATGATATTTTTGAAGAAAATTCATATAGGAATATGGTTCTACATGCAATGGGGGTTGGTGATACATACTCTAATGATATGGTTTCTAGTCCTATGGTAGTAGAAGAACTTCCAAATCCAGAGGTAGATAAATTTTATAAATTACTTAAAGCTGCAGAGGAGTCTTTATGGGATGAGTGTACCAAGCAATCTAAATTATCTGCTTGTGTACAATTGCTTAATACGAAGTCAACTCTAAATTTGACTCAGACTACCTTCAATAAATTTACTGAATTTATAAAAAGTTGCATGCCTGATAATGAAAATTTGGTTTCAAGTTTCTATGATGCCAAGAAATTTATGCGGCCACTTGGACTTGGTTATGATAAATATGATGTGTGTCCTAATTATTGTATATTGTACTATGGGGTAAATGCAATGAAAACAAATTATGACTTTTGTGGAAGTTTACGATACAAACCTACAAATCCCACTAGTAAAGGTTCTAATAAGTCAGAGAAATAACTCCGATACTTCCCTTGACACCAAGACTTTAAAGGCTATTCATGTCTCCACATCATGCCAAAGATATGACATGGCATCATTTTCATAGGTCAGATGATGGAGTTATGGTGCATCCATCTGATGGGGAGGCATGGAAGAAGTTTAATCAAGACCATCAAGACTTTGCATCAAAACCACGAAATATTCGGTTAGGATTATGCACTGATGGTTTTAGTCCATATAACATGACCATTCATGTTATTGGCTAGGAATTGTGACTGTTTATAATTTACCTCCTTGGAAGTGCATGACATGACCATTCATGTTTTTATTAATGATTATTCTTGGGCCGAAGAATCCGGGGAAAAAGCTTGATGTTTTCCTATAACCATTAATTAATGAGTTGAAAACGCTATGGTTTGATGGTGTTAATACCTATGATATATATAGGAAGGAAAATTTTCAATTAAGGGCAACTTTGATGTGGACCATTAGTGATTTTCCAGCTTATGGTATGTTATCGAGTTGGAGTACTCATGGCAAGTTGTCTTGTCCTTATTATATGGAGCATAGTAAAGCTTTTAGATTAAAGCATGGGGGGAAATAACATTTTTTTACTATCATCGACGATTCTTACCTATGGATCACCAATATAGATATCAATCAGACAAGTTTTTGAAAGGAGTAACAGAATGGCTCCCTCCTTTACCTCGTCGATCTGGTTCAGAAATGTTATTTGAAGTGTCTAATTTTACAGAGGGGCATATTAGAAGTTCATCTCACAATGACAAAATACTAGGCTTTGGTGTTAAACACAATTAGGTGAAGAAAAGCATTTTCTAGGAGCTTTCATATTGGCATACAAATTTGATTTGACAAAATCTTGATGTCATGCACATTGAAAAAAATTTCTTTGACAATATTTTTTATATAGTAATGGATTGTCCTGATAGAAGTAAGGACAATGTAAAGGCTAGGTTGGATATGCAGTTGTATTGTAAGAAGCCTAACTTACATTTGCAACAAGATGCAAGTGGTCAGGTTTACAAACCTAAAGGAACTTATTATCTCTTCAAGAAACAACAACAAGAAGTGTTGTCATGGATGAAAGAATTGTCCTTTCCTAATGGTTATGCTTCAAACATCTCACGATATGTAAAAGAGGCACAATGTAAGGTTTCAGACATGAAAAGTCATGATTGTCATGTTTTTATGTAGAGACTTCTTCTAATTGCTTTTCGACCTTACTTGCCTAAGCCACTATAGGACTCATTAACTGAATTGTCAGTATTTTTTCGGGATATTAGTGCTATAAGTTTAAATGTCCAACACATGGAGTTGTTGCAAGGAGTTCCAAAGAATGATGAGGGTGGCCTTAAAAGTCTTGATGGACAACTTTTAATTTTTTCTTACTCGGGGAAAAAATTGTCCAGAAGATCGTATAGAAGACAATTGTCACATGCCGAAATGAAAATTGCACATAACTATATTTGTTTCAACTGTGAAGAATTGAAGCCCTATTTAGAGTAAGTATGGATTTTTTTTATATACTTCATTCTTAATAATTTAATTTTAAAAATAAACTATTTATAATTTAGGCAATGTCATCAAGAGCTAAAGTCACAACAACCATATACGAGTGATGGTGAAATTGAACGTCACAACAACCACAAGCGAGCGATGCTGGAATAAAAAAATTATGCAATGAGATCTTTCCAATTTGGTTAAAAAATAATGTATGTAGTTTTATATAATCATTTTTTTAATGCAATTTTATTCTTTTAATAAATTATTTTATTTTTGAAAAAAATATTTATTATGGTGTTAAATGTTATGGTAGGTTGAATATCAATCAAATGGAATTGGGAATCAAATCTTTGCACTTGTTATGGGCCCTTCAATTTTAGTTAAATGTTATAATGGGTATTATATGAATGGTTTCAAATTTCACACTCAAAGTTATGGTCGATTTAAAAAGACGATGAATAACGGGGTTTGTGTGAAAGAAAGTTGCTATGATGACAATGAATGTGATTATTATGGAATGCTTGAAGAAGTTGTTCGGCTAAAATATTTGGGGAGTAAGTGCAAAGTATTCATATTTAAATGTCATTGGTATGATACAAGAAGAGGAATTAGAATGCATCGTTCAAATGGTTTGGTTGAAATCAAGCATACTTCTCGACTATATGGAAATGAAGATTTTGTGCCAGCACAACAATGTCAACAAGTCTGTTATACATGTCCACCTGATAATAAATGGTGGGCGGTAATTAAGACAACTGCTAGAAGTCGTTATAGCATTGACATGGGTGAATTTATTGAAGACTATAACAATATAAGATCATTTGATATCACTCAGTCTGATGAGATTTCTCAACCATGTCGTGTCCTTCCTACTCAAACACTTGATGATCCAAATAT
>NW_011503571.1:8968-9727 GCF_000495115.2 Populus euphratica
TGGGATGTGATCCAGGATGATTGGATCAAGATGGTAGTTGTAATGACATATAATAGAAGTGTACGACAACTTGGTACCAATAAAAATAAAGGAGATTCTGCTGAATTTTTTTTAAAAAAATTTCCATAATTTTAGATATATCATTCAATAGTTGACATTAGTAAAAAAATGTTTGAAATTTCATGATATTATATTTGAGGATGTTACATTCTTTTTTTCTATGCATACCATATCTTAGATGCAAGGATTATTATTGTAGTAAAAAATAGTTTTTTTATGGAAGTGAAGACCAAAATGAAATACGAACCTCTTGGATACAATTAATGTAAAGAATAGTTTTTTATTGATTGAAAACATAAATTAATATATAATTGTTTTTGCATCTCTAACGACTTCAATTAGGTTAGAACATGTCATGTTACTATGATATAAGACAAATTAATTCTATTTTAGGAATATATTAAGAAATGGTAAGGTATATACCAAAAAAATATTATAATAATTAGAATATAAGACATTAAATTACATTTTATGACCTATTTAAGAAATTTTTATTTTATCAATATTTTTTGTTCATCTTTTTTACTTCTGATTGTGTGATTGTAATTATATAGGCTAGTTAACAATTATGTTGAGCTTTGTTTTTTTTATATACAAAAAAAATATATATTTTCTGAGGATAATGAACCAATTGTTCATAAGATTTGGGAAAATAAGACTAGAATTGCTTTGAACCAGCAATTGACAAAAGCTCGTAAG
>NW_011503572.1:0-9706 GCF_000495115.2 Populus euphratica
TTACCTGATATGGAAACCATTTCTTAGAAAAGCGTGGAGTTTTCTAAGAATTTTAAGATGGGCAGGTCACCTGATATTGAGACCATTTCTTAGAAAAGCATGGAATTTTTTAAGAATTTTAAGAGGGGTCGGTTACATGATTTGAAACCGTTTTTTAGAAAAGAGTGGAGTTTTCTAAAAATTTTAAGATTGGCCGGTTACCTAATATTGAGACCATTTCTTAGAAAAGCATGGAGTTTTCTAAGAATTTTAGGAGGGGCCGGTCACCTGATATGGAAACCGTTTCTTAGAAAAGCATGGAGTTTTCTAAAATTGATCAAGGGGCTAGTCACTCGATATTAAGACCATATTTTAGAAAAGCATGGAGTTTTCTAAAAAATTTAAAGTGGGCAAGTCTTCTGATATTGATACCATTCCTTAGAAAAGCGTGAAGTTTTTTAAGAATTTTAAGATAGGCAGGTCACCTGATATTGAGACCATTTCTTAAAAAAACATGGAGTTTTCTAAGAATTTTAGATGAGCATGTCACCCAATAATTGGACCATTTCTAAAAACAAACATGGAGGTTTTCTAGAAATCTTAAGATAGGCAAGTCATCTAATAGGGAGGACATTGTTTAGGAAAAGCATTGAGTTGTAGCATGATCAGACAATTTATCTTTACAACACTTACTACAAGAAGCACATGACAAGTTTTGCTTCCTAAGCATTATAAAAAGGGGGCAGCTGTTGTTACTTATTTTTAGACCCCATGTACTGGAGATGGTGTATATCTCTTTTGAACTGAGCGTAGGAGTTTAACTCATGTTTGCTGGAAGATTGACAAAAGTAGAGAAAGAAATATTTTTTTCAAAATCCTATTTGAGCTTTGTTCTGCTTTCTTTATCATTCATCTTTATTGCCAAAATCATCAGGCTTTCTTAGATTGATCAAGAGTTTCCATAATACTAAATTTGTTCCTCTTTTGTCTGCTCTTTAAGGTTGGATAAATCCCTCATAATTTGCACTAAAAAAATTGGTTTTACTGCTGTCGTAATTTTTTATTCTAACTTAATCTCTGATTCTGACTTAGTTTCGTATGATATCTGACCATCCTAGCTATATTCTGTCACTCATGACATTGAAAAATTGACCTACACCTTTATTGGGTCCTAGGGATCACTGTTCATAAGGCCAACTCTCAGTCAGATTTGGATGTTCAGCATTGTCAAATCAAGAACCTTTTTGACGAACTAGATTATTGCGAGATTCTGTTCTTTAAAATGATTTATCTCACTTCGACTCCTTTATCAAAGTTGTAATCCTAGAAGCGTAGATAAATTTAGGCTTTTGAATCACTTGATTTCAATATTATAAGCTCAAGATATTCCTGTTAGAATATCTAATGTGAAAGTAGAGAATTCTGCCACAAGAAGGATCCTAGCCCAAGTTTGCACTACAAACCTTTATTTCCATCACAAATTTTATTGATTTGTTCTTAGGCTATACTCTCAGTCATATCAGGATTCTCGATATCGTCAGTTTCTGAATTAAATTAGGAGACCCTTTTTTATCAACCATATTACTGCCAGATTCTGTTCTTTAAAACGATTTTATCTTATTTCAACTCCTTCATCAAAGTTGTAGTCCTTGAAGCATAGATCAATTTGCACTTTTGAATCGCTTGATTTTGTTATTAGATGCTCAAGATATTCCTGTTTGAATAACTAGTGTGAAAGTAGGGATTCCTACCATAAGAAAGATTTTTGCCCAAGTTTACAAGGACACAATTGCAAAATGTTTAAAGTTTGAAGACCAATTGCATGCCAATTTCAAGCCCTTTTTTGGACCAAGGACCAAAACAAAAGGGCATTAAAATAAAAAAATTGATTGAAGATAAAATTAGAAGGAAGAAATTAAAGAGCCATATTTTTTTATGCATAACTATCCCGGTTTTTCTTTCCTTTTATCTGCAATTTCCTGTTTGGTTTCCATGTTTCTCTTGTTGGATTGGAGAGCTGCAGAACACGTTTTTATTGCCTCATTTCAAAGGTAGCAACTGGCTTTATAGTTCAGCTATGGAAGGAAAGAAAGGAGCCACACCATCCTCTAAAAAAAATGGAAAGGAATCAGATATGATCATAAAATCAGAATCAAAATATTATGGTTTCCTATTTCTACTCACTCGAGATTACACCTTAAAGTTAATGTAATATTTGTTTCCTAAATAAAGCTGTGTTTTAGATTATAACATGACCTAGTAAAAAAGGGGAAAAAGACAAAGAGAAGGTAGGGAGGAAAACAGAAAAAAAAAAAAAAAAGACAGAAAAACACAAGAGAGATGGGCAGTTAGGAGAGAAAAAAAATGCATAGAACAGAGGGAGTTTCTTCCTTCATCCTTGCGTTGCTGTGAGATTAGGAAGGCAGGCAGTAGAAGAGAAAAGAAAAGATGAAAAAAAAAGGAGAAACAAGAAAGAAGCAGGGATTGACTTTCAGTCTTTACTCCATTCTTCTGGGAAATAAAATCTGCAGAATAGAGGAGAAGAAGGTGCAAAAAACTAGAAGAAAGAGAGGAGACCAAAATAGAGAAAGGAGAGAGGAGAGAGGAGTCTCTATTTGGATACCAGAGGCGAAAAGGCAGAAGCTCTGTCCATCAGCTAGTAAGTCATCTTTGGCATTAAGAACAAGTAGACATTTGCAGATAGTGGAGGACTGAAAGAACTGGGGTAGCCAACGAACCAGTAAGTCATGTCTCTACTCTCCCAGTTTTTTTTTGCATTTTACATGTTAAGACACTGTGCATTCTTAGTTTGCATTAGTTACTGTTCAAGTGAAATTTAATTCACTTGAACAATAACCAGGGAAGGCAAATTCACTTGAACGTGTATTATTAATATTTTTTTATTCCCAGCTTTTACGTGCATTCTTAGTTGCATTTGTTATTGTTCAAGTAAAATTTAATTCATTTGAATAGTAACCAACACTTGAATGTGTATTTTTTTTTATGTTTTTTATATAAAAAATATCAATCTCGTATTTATAACACCTAGTTTTCGACGCAATGTGACAAATATACATATATATATCAAAAAAATATTTTTTTGTGTATTGCATACGACCAATACCCTAACATGTTTTGAACACTCTTTTTTTATACAAAAAATATTGAAGTTTTGAAAATGTATTTTCATATGGATTTCTTAAAAAAAAAATTATTTTCCTACATTTCTGGATTTTACAACATATTTGTAAAACTGCAAAGGGTGTTGACAAATATTTCAAAAAAATAAAAAAAATCTTATTTTGGGAGGAATTTATCTATTATTCATCATTAATGTTTGGATAAAAAAATCTGAAAAAGATGAATATCCAAAATATTTAATGGGAATAACTTGTTATTATTCACTGTTAATATTTGAATAAAGAAACCCTAAGTGGTAAATATCCAAAATAATTTTCTAGGGATAATAAGTCATCACACATCCTTGAAAGAAGCCTTGATTATAATTGAGGACATTTCAATTTTTTACTCCATGGTTTACGAGCCGTGAGAGTATAAAACACTAAAGTAAAAATAGGTTTTTAAAGGACCTTAGATTTCTAAATTTTTATCTCTCCTCCTTGCGATTTACAAGTCGCAAACTCTTGAAATACTAAGAGGAAAATAAGCTTTTAAAGCATATGAAATCTCCTTAGATTTCTATCTTAATAAATTTAGTTTGAATTAAGCCTAGGAAAACTGATGGAATTAGAAAACATCAATGCCATAGCAATTAAAATAACAGAAAATGAATTATAAGCTTCAATAGATTGTGTGTCCAAGACAACAAAATCTACAGGATAAATGAATTTATCAACTTGTAGTAACACATCTTTAACTATTCTTCTAGACACTTTTACAGATTATCAGCAATTAAAAGAATTACAGAAGTTAGTTTTAACTCACCTAGATTGAAACTTTAATAAACTGAATATGAAAGTAAATTCACAGTAGCTCTAAAATTAAGTAAAGCTTTTTCAATTTTATGTTCTCCAACAAAGCATTAAATTGGAGGATAACTAGGGTCTTTATATTTCAAAGCCTTATTATTCTGAACAATGACACTTACTTGTTCGGCTAAAAAGGTTTTCTTTTTCACATTCAGCTTTCTCTTCACAACACACAAATCTTTCAAAATTTTAGCATAAGAAGGTACCTGTTTAATAGCATCCAATAAAGGTATATTGATCCTTACTTGTTTGAAAGTTTCAAAGATTTCAGAGTTGTGATTGACTTTTCTTTTACTGGTCATGGTATGAGGAAATGAAAGTGCTAGTGAGGAATCAGTCTTTTCTTTGTAATGTTTAGATTCAACCCCTTCCTTACCCACAGAGATTGACCCATCATCTTTCTCACAAGGTTCAAGAGTGGGTTTTTTAATAACCTTACCACTACAAAGAATGATGACTAATTTGACTTGATCCATATGTTGGCTTCCAAAACTACTTGTATTTGAATTTTATTGTGTCTTAGAATTTTACTGTGGTTGAGATGGAAACTTACCTTTCTCTTAAAAACTGAGAGCGAATGTGAATTTTACAAGAGTATCTTTAAAATCTGTCATGCTTTAAGCAAGTTGAGTGTTAATTATCTCTTACTTTTTAATAAATGCATGTAATGTTTCCTTAAGATTTCTTCTAGAAGAGGGAGCATAAGGAAGTACATATCCATGAGAATTTTAAAAATTATTGTGTGCTTGAAACTGTGGCTGTGAAGATTGTACATTATTGTTATCACTCTTTCAACTGTAATTTGGATGATTTCTCTAACCAGAGTTGTATATTTACGAGTATGGGCTATGATTGGGCCTTTGAAAATTGTTTAAAGCATGGGCTTGTTCATGGAGGCATTCCCTAAAAGAAGGCAAATTTGGACAGTCATTGGTTGAGTATTCATTGGCTTCACAGATTTGACACACAATGTCTTGAACATATTTTAATTGATCACTCTTTTTCAATTCTAGTGCCTCAACTTTTCTAGTTAAAGATGCAAACTTGGCTTAGAGGTCATGATCTTCCCTAAGATTGTACATATCTCTACTAGATGTATGAGGTTGAGTTTTACCCGGTGCCTTACAAGTACCTGTGGTGTCCTAATTTTGAGCATTTCAGCTAACAAGTCTATGCAATCTATTGTTTCATCAGGGTCTTTATCTTCAAAAGTTCCATTGTACATCAATTCCACCATTTGCCTATCTTTAAGTGTTAATCCTTCATAAAAATATGAAACCAATCTTCATGTTTCAAAACCATAATAGGGGCAAATATTAAGCAAGTCTCAATACCTATCCCAATATTGGTAAAATATTTTTCCTAGTTTTTGTGTGAATATAGTGATTTATCTTTTAAAAGAGTTTGTTCTATGAAAAGGAAAAAACTTTTTTAAAAACTGTTGTTACATTTCATTCCGAGCACAAATAGATCCTAGTGTCAAATTTTGTAGCCATGTTTTAGCTTTATCTTTTAAAGAAAAGGGAAAAAGCTTTAATCTGATGATGTTCATACTACAATTTAAGTTATTATAGGTGTTAGAAACTTCTCCAAATTCTTTTAAATGCAAGTATGGATTTTCTATATCTATGTCATGAAAAGAAGGTAAAAGCAGAATAATACCCGGCTTAAAATTGAAGTAAGATGCATCAGAGGAGTAAACTATGCATAAAGGTGCACTTGTTCTTATGGGATTTATATGGTTTCTAAGTGTTTAAACACGATTATTTTCATTATGAAGCAACTGGTTATCTTCTTCGGCCATAATTTTTGAAAATGATAAGGATACCCTATAAAGTCTACCACTTAATGTACGTGACTAAACTCTCATGTATTTTTAGGAAGAGAATAAAAGGGAAAAAAAAGAAGACAAAACACAAAAAATAAAAGTAAGATAAAAGAAAAAAGAAGGAGAAAATAAAATAAATATTATAATTTATACAATAATTTACCACCCCGGCAATAACACCAAAAACTTGACACGACCAGAAGATTGATGTTTTCTCCCAAATGTAGGAGTGTTGAAGTAATAAATAATCCAACAAGACTAAGGTCAAATCACATGAAGGTTAACTATATAAATTATAAATAATGATGATGATGATGATGATGATAAGTTTAAAAGGACTTTGAGATGTAAGATTAATATAAGGATTAAACAAGGATAAAAAAATTGTCAATGTTAGAGGATATATTAATGGTATTTCAAACAAGTATAATATAAACTTTTTTTTATTACTCAACTAGAAACCACACACAAAGGAGGTCTCAATTGGATTATAAACTATTAACATGATTACATTAGTTATCTTATTCGAATAGTGTTAATACTTGTAAATGTTATCAGGTATTCATGATTATAACTTATATTAACTGCAAACCAAGTTCCTTTCATAGCATAGGTGTCGATTATACCATACGATTAGGCTATAAAAGTGTCAAGTATTTGTTGTATCAAGGGTTATACATCATAAATCTAGATTAACCATTTAATAAGCAAAGTATTAAAAAGTGAACAAGATAACAAATACAAAACATGTTAGTATCAAACATTATAGTTCATGTTGAGTTTATACTATTGACACGACTAAAAGATTGATGTATTCTCCCAAGTGCAAGAGTGTCGAAGTAATAAATAACCCGGGAAGACTAGGGTCGAACCACAGGGAGGTTAATTATATACATGATAAATGACAATAATACAACAATAATAACAACAACAACAACAACAATCTTTCCTATTATACACTATGTACCTCATTGTCGGGAATGCATATTTGAAATATTTGATCAGGACAACATTTGAATAAGTTAGGGTCATCCTAATAAAAGTTCTTCACTTCGTTCAAAAAATTTTCTTTGTCTTGGGTACTCCAATCAGCTGACAAATCTCCTGAAGCAAAAAAAATTGATATTTTTATCATACCAAGGAATTGAACTAAGAGAAAGTAAGGATTCATCAAGAAAGTAATCATCGATTGGTGTGATGTCAGATGTCGAATTTGATGTTACTCTTGACAAAAGATTCACATCAACATTTTCGGTGCTTTTTTCATATATAATTTCTTCTTGAGAATAAATCATTTGCACATCTTCATATTTATCAAACTCTATTTTACTCACGGTAGATTTAAATTGATCATAAACTAATTCATTAATAAGATCTACTTCTTGTGAATCATTATCATCTCCAGGTTGTTTGCAAATGTTGAAAATATTCATCTCCAATGTCATGTTTCCAAAAGATAGCTTCATCTGTCCATTCCTATAATTAATCAATGCATTAAAAGTTGCAAGAAACGAACATCCTAAAATAACAGGAAATGAATTACTTGTTTCAATAAGTTATTCATCCAAGACAATAAAATTCATAGGATAAATGAATTTATCAACTTGTACTAACACATCTTTGACCATTCCTCTAGGCACTTTTACAAATCTATCGGTAAGTAAAAGAGTTACAGAAGTTGGTTTTAACTCACCTAGATTGAGACTTTGAAAAACTGAATATGGAAGTAAATTCATACTAGCTCCAAAATCAAATAAGGCTCTTTCAATTTTATGTTCTCCAATAAAGCAAGAAATTATAGGACAACCAGGGTCTTCATATTTCAAAGCATTATTGTTCTGAAGAATGGCACTTACTTGTTCGACTAAAAAGGCTTTCTTTTTCACATTCAGTTTCCTCTTCACAGTGCATAGATCTTTCAAAAATTTAGCATAAGAAGGAACCTGTTTAATAGCATCCAGCAAAGGTATATTGATTCTTACCTGTTTGAAAGTTTGAAAGATTTTAGAGTTATGATTGAATTTCTTTTATTTGGTTATGGCATGAGGAAATGGAAGCACTGGTAGGGAATCAGTCTTTTCTTTGCAAATTTCAGATTCAACCCCTTCCTTACCCTCAAAGATTGACTCATCATCTTTCTCACAAAGTTCAAGAGTGGGTTTTTCAATAACCTTACCATTATAAAGAGTAGTGACTGATTTGATTTGATCTATATGTTGGCTTCCGAAACTACTTGCATTTGCATTGTATTGCCCCTTGGGATTTTGTTGTGGTTGAGATGGAAACTTTTCTCTTGAAAACTGAGAGCATATGTCAATTTTGCAAGAGTATCTTTAAAATCTGTCATGTTTTGAGCAAGTTGAGTATTGATTGTCTCTTGCATTTTAATAAATGCATGCAATATTTCCTCAAGATTTCTTATAGGAGGTGGAGCATAAGGAGTTGCATATCCATAAGAATTTTAGAAATTATAATGTGTTTGAAACGGTGGTTGTGAAGTTTGTACATTGTTATTATCACTCTTCTAACTGAAATTTAGGTGATTTCTCCAACTAGGGTTGTATGTTTGTGAGTATGGGTTGTGGTTGGCCCTTTGAAAACTGTCTAAAACATGGGCTTGTTCATAGAGACATTCTTTAAAGAAGGCAAGGTTGGACAGTTATTGAATGAGTGTTCATTTGTTTCACATATTTGACACACAATGTTTTCAACAGATTTTAATTGACCACTCTTTTTCAATTTTAGTGTCTCGACTTTTCTAGCTAAAGATGCAAACTTGGCTTGAAGGTCATGATCTTCCCTAAGGTTGTACATATCTCTACTAGATGTATAAGGTTGATTTTTACTCGGTGCCTCATAAGTACTCGCGATGTCCCAATTTGGAGCATTTTCAGCTAACAAGTCTAAGTACTCTATTACTTCATCAGGGTCTTTATCTTCAAAAGTTCCATTGCACATCAACTCAACCATCAATATCTCTAGGTGTTAACCCTTCATAAAAATGTGAAATCAATCTCCATTTTTCAAAACCATAATGAGCGCAAGTATTAAGCAAGTCCCGATACCTATCCCAACATTGGTAAAATATTTCTCCTGGTTTTTAAGTGAAAGTGGTAATTTATCTTTTGAAAGAGTTTGTTCTGTGAGATAAGGAAAACTTCTTTAAAAACTACTGCTGCATTTCATCCCAAGCACGAATGGATCCTGATCTCAAATTTTATAGCCATGTTTTAGCTTTATCTTTTAATGAAAAAGAAAAAGCTTTAATCTGATAGTGTTCATGCTACAATTTAAGTCATTATAGGTGTTACAGACCTCTTTAAATTCCTTTAAATGCAAGTATGGATTTTCTAAATCTAAGCGATGAAAGGAAAGTAAAAGTTGAACAATGTCTGGCTTAAAATTAAAATGAGATGCATCAGGAGCAAAAACTATGCATGATGGTACACTTGTTCTTGTGGGATTCATGTGGTCTCTAAGTGTTCTAACATGGTTATTCTCATTTTAAAGTGATTGATTATCTTCTTCGGCCATATTTTCTAAAAATGATGAAGATACCCTAAAAAATCTACCACTTCATGTATGTGGCCACACTCTCATTCACATATAGGAATAAAATAAAAGAAGAAGAAAACAAAAAAAGAAGAAACAGGAGAAAAAAAACCAAGTTATATACAAGAAAAGTGAAAAAAGAAAATAAAATAAATATTATAATTTGTACAAGAACTTACCTCCTCTGCAACAGCGCCAAAAACTTGACATGACTAAAAGATTAATGTCTTCTCCCAAATACAGGAGTGTCAAAGTAATAAATAACCTGGCAAGACCTGGGTCAAACCACAGGGAGGTTAATTATATAAATTATAAATGACAATAATACAACAATAATAACAATAACAGCAACAAAACA